>NC_081407.1:992741199-993049532 GCF_030272615.1 Cryptomeria japonica | reverse complement strand
AGTTTTAAGTTGTTCTATGAGATCATATTCCTTACCAAGAACTTGTGAAATCCATGGAGCTTGCGGAAGAATTGGTTGAGGATTAGGAAGAGAAACTGGAGTAACAGGAGGAGGATTAGGCTGCCTATTATTTCTAGTATTATAGGTATGAGCAACCGCATTATAACTCTCTCTAGTCAGTTGCTTAGCATACTCATAAGGGCTCTTAGTAGAATAACCTCCTTGCACAGTAATGATAGGTTTCTTAGGAGTGCAAAATGAATCATTAGCATCACCAC
Source organism: Cryptomeria japonica (assembly GCF_030272615.1). Lineage (NCBI taxonomy): Eukaryota > Viridiplantae > Streptophyta > Pinopsida > Cupressales > Cupressaceae > Cryptomeria > Cryptomeria japonica. The sequence continues at coordinate 993,049,254 of NC_081407.1, read as the reverse complement.
CTTTGACCACTAAGATAGGCTTATTTAAAGGTTGAGAATTTTGAGAAGGATAGGCACCTTGGACAGTGAAGAGAGGTTTGTTAGGTGTTTCATTCACACGTATCAAATTGATTGAGGATGGTTTAGGGGAATGAACAAAAGTGTTGGAAGAATTGTTGATAGTCTTCTCTTGCACTAAAATCTCATCACGGATTAAATCAATTTTAGGAGAGAGACAAGGGGTAGGCATTGATGTTCTAGTAGGCAGAGTAATACTAGGAAAGGTCATATCATCCTCTATCATCAAAGGATCTACATGGGGAATAAACTCTTTAGGAGAAGGATCAACATTACTCTCTAAAGTCTCACTTTTGAGATGGAGATCTTTGAAAGAGATGTTAACCATCTTGTTTTGAACTAGGGTTTCCTTATGAGTAGAACCAAGTTGAGGAGAGGGAGATGCTTTATTTTTAGAGGGAGAATGATTGAGATTCAAGGAAGGTAAGAAAATATCAAGGGAGTTTTCAATCTTGATTTCATCCCCTTTGGCTAGGGGTAGAGAATAATCTATACCTTCTTCTAATGGTTCATCCCAAATAGTGAGGTTGTTGAAAGGAATGTTTGAAGTATTGTCAATTTCGGGAGAGGAGATAACATTGTTTATTAATTCCTCATCCTTAGGAGGGAGAGCATCAATAGATGTGTTAAACTCATCCTCTTTCCTCAAAATATGTTCAATATTATCTTTAGGGGAGAGAGAATTAAGGAAATTGCTTTTTATTTCATCTTCTTTCTCTAAGGGATGCTTATGGGTAAGACAAACTTTAGGAGAAGGGTAAGCATTTATCATTAATTCATCATCTCTAGTGGGAATTTTGTTGGAAAAGGAAATGCCATCACTAGGAAATGTAGGGATAATGTCATCTTCTTGCACAAAAGGATCCTCATGAAGGGAGCGTTTTTTAGGAGCCACAAAGTCATCAAGGACATCATCCAACAAAGCATGATCATATCTATTAAAAGGTTTATCTTTTGATTCAAAAGGAGATATCTCTTCATAGAGGGGATCATTGAAAACAACCATGTTACTAGATTTAGTGGAAGAGTTGATAGGAATGTACCCTTGAGAGGAATCGTTCGACTTATCTTTCTCATCACAACGAAATGGCATAGTAACAATGTTCATGAGTTTTTGGTAAAATGAAGGTTTGGTATCTTTAGGTTTCAAAAACTCATCTAAAGCTTCATCTAACTCATAATCATCACAAATATGAACATCTTGCAAATAAAAATCTGACATTTTGAAATAAAAATTGCACACAATGCAAAGAAACAAAACACACTCTTTCTTTTCCTTCTTTTTTTTTTTTTGAAAATGAAACTTAAATGAAACACGCTAAATCTAGATTTAGATCTAACAAATGTAATGCAAGAGAAAGCAATAATAAGATTCACGTCGGGTTCACCAAAATGTGTGGGGGAAAAAGCGAGAGATGCCCTAATCTCACTTTCAATCACACACTTGTGGAATACGAAAGAGCCTAGAGGTATCACACAATTGGCTACTTATTTTTGTGGAAGAGAGAGCCACGGGCTACCTATTAGGATTTCTATTCCTTTGTTGCAAATGATAGATAGAATGATGCAAGTTCAACTATTAACCCTAAAGCGTAAGTATGAACTAGTAACAAGATTGCAGAATTGAGATTAAACAATGGAAAGCTGTAAACACAAGGACAAGATAAGAATGCAGATGTGTACCCGGAGTTAAAATTTGAGTGAAAATGTTCGGGACGGGGGCGTGGGTGCCACTGTCCTGATTCTGCTGCTGAAACTGCTCCTGAAACTGCTGTTTTGCAACCTGAAAAGCTGTCGGAAATGTTGAAACTTACTGTCTGACAGAAGGACCAGGGCACCCAGTGCCCCTGTCCTGGCAGGACCAGGGCACCCCACACCCCTGTCCTAGCTTTCTAGGCTAGAATTTGGTGTGAAGTTCAGTTTCCGTCTGCTTTCGTTGAATCTGCAACTTGCGGCGTCATCCGAATCCCGAAACCTGCACTTATATCTGAAAAGGTATGGTGGGTGGCTATATAGGGTTTTGCCTTAGTCAAACCCCCGCTTTGGTGATTTCCACCTCCACGAATAGCCAAGTTGTATTGTAAAAGTACTGTGTGTGCAGACCTTGTGTGTGTGCAAGATACTAAAATGCAAGTAAGCAAACTAGAGCAACCTAGAAAGTAAACCCTAATTGCTTGTAAATGATAATGTAAATGCCCCAAATCAAGATGTAGAGTGATCTAAAGGATGAATACAAATGATGTAATGAAGCTTATGCAAAGACATGAAAACATCATGAAATCATACCCAACCCCAAGGGAGGGGTACAAGCCAATCTTCAGTCGGTGATCCCTTATTGCTCTTCAATGCCTTCAAAGCCCTAAATGGATGAATGAAATTGATAGATGCTTGATGGATGGATGTTGAATGTTGTTGAAGTCTTCAAAGATCTGCTCTTTTGCTGCATAGAAGGTCCTTGAAACCAAAAATCCGATCCTTTCAAATGAAGAAAGAGAGCTCTTATATATGAAACCCTAGGTCTTGATTTCAACTTTTGGCCGACCTAGAGATTGAAACTCCCACCAATTTCTTGGGTTAAGCTTTATTTTATGAAGGGATCGCGCTCCTAAAATTTCAGGAAAAATGTCCGGGACCGTGTGCACTCCGGGCGCCATGGTCCCGACAACTTTTCACCAAATTTTCAGGGCCGTCGGATATGATGATTTTAGAGAGAATCCCAAAGTTATAGGTGATTTCGAGATGTTTTGACCCTCGAAATTAAGCCTCCAAGTGTCAAAATAGGACCTAATTAGGGTTTTAGATTAAATGATGTATTGGAAGAATAAAATGAAAGGGGCACACTTTAATGAAAAGGGCCTAACTTTATGATATGGGAGATGATAAAATAGAACCCTAGACCTAATTAATTTAATTAATTAAGTGCTAAAGGGGAAATGCAATGCAAAATGCAAAATGCGCCAAGGCGGGTGCTAAACTAGGTGTGAAATTGTACCACCCTAGCAAGTGCGTACAATTTACGAGGCTACACTTTCATGGACTCATTTGACAACATCACACACTCATCAAAGCCTTGAGCAAGGTCTTCGTTTGTTTCTCCCCGTTCTTCATTCTGCCCTGCTTCTCTGAGATGTGTCCTTATTTAATGAAAGTAGTGTCCTTGTTCTGTACCGATTTCTCTAGCAGGGTCTCTTCTCACAATTGTACCGACCTCATTGGTTTTTTGTTTCTTTGCAGCTGGCACTCGGGTAGATTGAACTTCATCCCCACTCTCTACATCATCAGCAGATACACTAAGTGGCCTCTTGCCATGTGAAGAATGTCCATCTTGGGGGTCTTGCTGCTGAGCAGCCACTTCTGGAATTTGAGGCATTTGTTCTATCAGAGTTTCATATAAACTCAACATTTTGTTAATCCTCTCTAGGTATGGGCTATCAGGGCAAAAACCTGAGTAACTAGGGTCAATAGCCTTCACTTCTGCTTCAACTCTCGTCAAATTTTTCCATTTTCTTCTCCTTTATTGCACTTCATCTTTTCTTAGCAAATTTCTAACCACATCTTCATCAGCCAATGGTTCATGGTCCTTTATTGTGGCCTAAGGTTTCTTTTTTGGCAATGCACGTTTACTAAATTGTTTAGGATAATAGAATCTAGACACAACATTAACCAACCTATACTCTTTAAGGAAATTGTTTACTTCATCAAAGGAACTCCTACCAATGGTAAAGTCAGATGCAACCCAAAGCCTAAGAAGAAGAGAACCCTTCCTATGTTTGTGAAGGTATTCTTTTTCAACTAGGGTCAATTGCCAGATAAACTCCATAAAAGCAATCCTAATTGGAACAAATTTTGGTAAAATATGGGGAGGCCGAGGACACCCATAGACTCTGATCACAGTAAATTTATCAAACAAATAAAATTCCCCCCAGTTATCTGAAATAGACTAGTTTGGAACATACTAGTAAGGTCTCAAAACTCTCCTAACATTAATTGACAATCGTTCCCTATTTATTCCTAGCATTTCCATAATTGGCAAAACAATCCAATTTTCAAAGAAAAGGAAAGAAGAATGGAAAGAACTACTGTCCCAAACCTGGGTCCATCTTTGTATTGGCATTAAGACACCCAATTCTTCTTTGAAAGGCTCCAATTCTTTATCCATGAACTCAACATTATAGAACAAGATTAAATGCATCAATAATGAATAATGCTTGAATGTAGGGCTGGGTGCACCACTCTGAATTTCAACTAGAGCATTATGAATGTGTTCAACCACATAGCCCACATAATCGTAATCTTTGTTAACATCTGGGTGTTGAATGTCCATAGCCATCGTCAGTAATTCAGCTGACACTGTTGAATCTCCATCAAAACCCAACACTCTGCATAATCCATAGATTGTACAATGCATATAATGGTGGAAAGTTGTGATGTCAAATGGTGGTTTGATACTCTATGGAATTATAACCGGTTTCCTATTCACCCTAGGCATGTATCTGGACATTGCATGCTTCTTGATAACACCTTTTGTATTTGTCATAATCCTCTACAATCCGCTCCAAATCTATATATGTACATGCAACACTAGTAATGTGGAAAGCTTCAACAAAGCTAGATCTGTTAATTGAAGCTAGGGTAGACTGGTTCTTTCTTCTGATTACCCTAGATACTAGGCAATAGCGTTTGGCCAACTGTTTGATTAAATCCACATCAACATACACATCTGGCACAATTAACTTTACCATATTTAAATCCCAAGGGTTTGACATCGGGACACCCTTAACCCTATTATTCCAGAAATAATGAAGCAGAGTAGAACCAGTCATATTAAGCGTGGTAGGGTTTTTGCATTAGCTCCATAAATCTTTCCATGCCAAATCATTTGTATTCAAAGCAATGGAAGTCCCTGGCAGCAAATCTACAAATTCTTCTTTATATTTCTTAACTGTCTTTTCCTCAGTGGCACTGGCCTTGGAACCTCCAGGTCCTACTCCTCCACTTGTTGCGACCTTGGGCTTGGGCTTGGAACATCTAGTTCCACTTGTCGGCTGGCTCATTTTAGCTGCAAGAGAAAAACTTTAGCAATTTTCTGAAATTTTCCCACACCCAACACTCTGAATTCTCCAACGTTGTTGCAGAGCTCAATTCAGTGGATTACCTCAAAGATAGAATACATTAATGCAAATATACAAAATCTCATCTCGATCATGCAATTTATGGTATTTGGGCACCATCACTTCTCTCTAGTTTCATTAACTGCCACACTTGCATGAACTAGCTACTATGGCATTAATTCAAAGCTGAAGTACTTGAGCAAAATTTGAATTCATGCCCTTCTATTTGATTGGTGATTGCCATTCAAAAATTTTATAGAACCCAACAAACAAGTCCACGTGTTAGTGAGTTAGCGACAATGCTACTAAATCCTCTTAATCGCAAGCTCGCAACCCCTTTTACGAATCCTCAAAGAATCTTGCAAGTGAGTGACAACCGTTAATCTTCATCAAGCCCTTCAGTCACAACCTCGCAACAACATTTGTAATATTCTTTCTTTACCTGTGAGCTGGCGACCACTGCAAATCTAACAAAACAACTTGTTTCATCGCAAGCTCGCAACTAGAAACTTAACTTGACTTAAACCCTTGCGATCCCGTGACAATAAGACACTTAACTATCATCGCATGCTCACAACACTTTTTGACTTAAGACTTACAAACCCGCGAGCATGCGAGGACCACAAAATCAGACCAAAACTTACCTGTCGCATGATCGCAACTTAAAATGCTAAACAACTTCGAAAACTGCGAGCAAGTGACGAAACCAACTAAGCTATGATACCAACCACATCGCATGATTGCAAATTAAAATGACTTAACCGCGAACACCTTGCGACCTTGCGATACCATAAAATCACACCTAGTCACAACCTCGCAATATAAAATGGTATTTGGACGTTGTCACTTCTCTCAAGTCTCATTAATTGCACACTCACAACCAGTTATGACAACCCAACAAACAAGCCACGTGTTAATCCACATATTTTATCGCACACTCGCAACTGGTTATAACAATTTGGAAAGGAATCAACAAGTTAGCGACAATGATACCAAATCCTCTTAATCGCAAGCTCACAACCCCTTTTATGAATCCTCAAAGAAGCTCGCGAGTGAGTGACAATCGTTGATCTTCATCAAGCCCTTCAGTTGCAACCTTGCAACAACATTTGTAATATTCTTTCTTTACCTACGAGCTAGCGACCACTGTAAATCTAACAAAATAACTTATTTCATCGCAAGCTCGCAACTCAAAACTTAACTTGACTTAAACCCTTGCGATCCCATGACAACAAGGCACTTAACCACCATCGCATGCTCACAACACTTTTTGACTTCAGACTTACAAACCCTTGAGCATGCAATGACCACAAAATCAGACCAAAACTTACCTGTCGCCAGATTGCAATGTAAAATGCTAAACAACTTCAAAACCTGCGAGCAAGCGATGAAACCAACTAAGCTACGATACCAACCACATCGCATGATCACAAATTAAAATGAATTAACCACGAACACCTCACGACCTTGCAACAACATAAAATCACACCCAGTCACAACCTCATAACATAAAATGGTCAAGTGCAAAACATCTTGCGAGGTAGCGACAACTAAAATCTCCCAATACTCGCAAGCTCGTGACTTAAATTGACTTGATGATAAAGGACCTGCGAGCTAGCGATAACCATAAAATCTCAATACTTTTTATCTCTTGACCACAGTGACCCAGCGAATACCAACAAAAATCGATGTTTTATGTTAATTTACTGTCATAAATAGGCGCGAGCAGTGGCACATAGACCATTAATGACTTAGTACTTACTCACTAACTCTCGCGGCTATAATGCATGGCATCAAACCAATTCGAGACCTCGCGACCAAAGCAATTTCATTAACAATCTCCATCTCGCTAACATAAAATGCTAACACTCAAAAAACTAGAGACCTCGTGATTTAAACCCAAAACAACACTCGATAACTCACCACTTAAATTGTTAAACATGAAATTTATCTGCGAGTTAGAGATGAAACATTAAACATGTCTCACTGTCTCAATGTTTGACCAACCGTTTGACCACATGTGATGTTGACATGGACAAATAAAGAGAGGACAACTCATATTTTCAATGCACGACAACTTCGGTTTACTAGCCAACTAAGACAAAAAACAAACACAAAACCCTAATCACCATGAACATCATGTTAAGAATTTAATATAGAACAGTAGAAAGGTTCTAGCAGTAGCAACTATGCAATATGAATAATTTTATGGATCTTATGACACAAATTGTTGCATTTCATGTTCAACATAATGTGGATCCAAATACCAATTTACTAATAATTCAAAAAATAAATTCTAATTGTTTACTAATAATTCAAATTCACAATTAAAAATATGAAATAAGTACCCGTTCTGATTGACAAATTCAAGGAATACAATATCAAAAATCATCAATGATAACTATAGTATTGCAATTTTGGAAATTGAAATTGTAATATGACTCAAGAATTGTAGTATAGTTATAAATACCTATAAACTGACTGCTAATTCACTTTAGTGACTCACTTCGAGGCTTCTATATCCCAAATGGACTCAAGATCTAGAAACTGACTAGTACTAACAGGTTCATCTTCATTCTGAGTCAGGTATTCAAAAATTTCTTCGTCTTCATGCTGACTCTGAGTCTATGATCCATCATTTGTCACAACACTAGCACTAGCAGTAGCATCACCAACATTTAAAGTGTTGCACAACCCTCATCTTTCACGCATGGAATTCTAGATTGTCAGTGCCCTATCATATGGAAAATCTCTAACATTATACTAGGTTACAAACAACCTCAAGCAAGTTTCCAAATTTTGTCTAATTTGTTTCTGATCTTTGATTTCAAAAGCCCTAATGCACTGAAAACTCTCTCATCTTCCACCGACCCCAATATCATTGTTTAACATAAATCAATAAGTTTCAAATATTCTGGTACTGCAATACACAATGCTTCACTTTGATCTATCCTTTTCCAAAGCCTTGTGATTGATCCAAGTTCAAATGGATTCTCCAAGTTAACCAACTGTTGTTTCATAAGCAATGCAAACTGTTTACATTATTTTTTAAGATGATCTGAATTTAAAATTCCTTCTATTGGCTATCCATTAAAATATGCATCTTTTGAAAATGTCAATATCGATTCCTCTAGTTTTTTATGAAACATCTTTGCGTCATTTGGATTATCTCCAATTAAATGCCAAAATTAAGGATACACACAACCCATGGCTTCAAGTATTTCTTCTCGAGGGAATCTTTCATGAATTCTCAGTTGAAAGTTCATATGCAATAGACTTCAAATTATCACTAACAGATTTAACAATCCTACCAAAATCTTCCTTTTTAACTGGTAGTCTCTTCCTTGCTTGCCCGTCTTAGATTAGTGCATTGGTATCTGAAATCGTTTTACAAAGACACATAACTCATTTTTTGTATTGAAATGTAAAAAATTTTCAGCATGATTCAAATCTGTAATTATCTGTCACTTAAAAAATTTGGGCTTAGCTCTGTTAGATCTGAATATAGACCATTCAGGCTCAAGCATGTCATTTTACGTAGAGTTCTATACTCATTGATATACATAGTTATCTCTTGGGATTTCTTAACAAGTTTGTTTATTGAATCCAGCAATGGGAGAAGACTAGCTAAAGTTAATAGAGTCTCTATATCACTTAACTTATGTAAGAGATTAGGAGCTTTGTCTACTGTGAGACGTTGCTCATACATTAGTCCGATCAAGGTTTGATATTCTGTTAGAACTCGTTCCAATGGTCCATGCAAGGATATCCATCTGGTCTCAACATCCCTGAGAAGCTTGTTTCCTGTTGTTACTCCCTCAACAAAAATCTGAAATTCTGCAAAATGTTTAGGACTTTGACAGAAGTATGACTGGAGCTCGTGGACCAGATCTTCAACTTTTGACACTATAGGGAAATTGCTTACAATTCTATATGCTAAATTCATTCGATGGGCCATGCAGTGAATGCCAACCATGTATGGTGCAATACTAGTTTGTAATCTTGCGCAAAGACTAGTCCTTTGACCTTGCATTACTGTAGCTCCATTAACTCCAACACACACCAACTTCTTGGCAATTGTCAAGTCATCCATACCAGCAATTTCATTCAAATCTTTCTTAACTTCCAAATATAAATTTTTTGTTGTTGAATTGCCCCTCATTTTACAAACACAGAGTAGATGAGCTTGGCAGATGTGTTCTTTTATGGTATACACATGCATACAAACCCAAGCAGTGCTATCTACCGCAATAACTTCATCTGTGGATGATGAAATGAAATTTGACTATTTTACACTCTCTTGTAAATTTTGCTTTTCCACCTCAGCGAGACAGTTTGCCATTTCCCATCTAGCGTTTATTGACCAATGTGACATAGGATAGTGAGGAACATTCAAAAAAGATAATAAATTACTAAATTCTGGGAAATCTTTCACAGGATGCCCTTTCGACAGAATATGAAAAACAACACTCATCTGAACAGTCTTTTCCAGGTTTGCATCTTTCGCTGCATGTTCAAGCCCAACCTTGATTGTATTTCCAAATCCACTATTACCAATCGGTGTCATTTTGTGGTTATGCTCTTCATATTCCGTGGCATACTTAACATGAAGACATTCTTCCTTTGATTTCCATCTTACTACTCGTGTTTTCTTTCTGTCTATGATTTGTTTATCATAAACTTTACCAATATGCTTTTCTATGGTGTCAAGCTTTATCTGCATCTTTTTCTCTCTTTTAGTTTTCCAGCTACAAGTCTTACACCTGCATTCTGTTGGTTGTTCATCATTGTTTGGGACCGGTTCAATGAATGGGTACTTTGCTACCCAATCAATCTTAAAACTCCTTGTCATCTCCCACTCTCGCCCCAGTTTTACTTTCCTTTTTCTTTTCTTCCTACTAACATCATCTTCAGTACTAGCATTTGCATCCGAGTGAATTATCTCATTGTGTGTATCCCTTAGAACATCTTCTTCCGTGTCAGTATTGTCATCCTCATTTGATGCATTTAACTCAATGACAATCCCACCTTGTGGTGGTGGTGAGCTACTATGTATGGCTTCTGCAACTACAAAAGTTGATGGACCAGAAACTTTGCCAATTCCAAAGAAAGACTTTATGGTAGTATCTTTAAGTTTAAGTTTTGGGCATTTTGATGGCCTCTCAATCCCTTCAGTTTCACTGCCCTGAGGAGTATTACCCTTGTCTGACATCCCAATCCCTTCACCACCTTTAGAAGTCTCAGTCTCACCCTTGTATGACATCTCAATCCCTTCACCACCCTAAGGAGTCTCACCCATGTTTGACTATGGCATCTTGAGTCTTGACCTCTCACTATGAATTAAAAGTTAAAACTAATACTATCAAGTATGAAGAAATGATTACTCACCTTTATGCCTTCTCAATTCTCTGAATTAGGAATCAAGAATGCTTGGACCTGTGTTGCAGGATTGTAACTCTGGCCCTCTGCCCTACAATGAACTTCGACTTTCAAACTCAATTTGTGGAATGTGAATCGAGACTCGAGAGCTCCCAATTTACTAATCAGACATGCACAAATTGTAAGAAAGAGTGTATTTATAGCAATCCATGATTGCATTTTTGGCGAATTGCGTGGGGCCTGGGCGTCACAATGCCAATAAATATTTAATTTAATTGCATTTTTGGTGAATTACGCGGGCATGCAATGGACATTTAATTTAAGCGGGGCGAAATGGGTCCTCAAATGCTTATAATATTTTAATTGATATTGGCGAATTTGGCCGACGCATGCAATAAACATTTAATTTACCATTGACAAATTAGGTCGTAGGTACGTGGTCGTTTTACTATTGCTGGCGAATAACGGAGGTGATCTAATACCCACATCCGAGTGATTCCATGTGAATATTACGAGCATGAACGTCGATGGTGTGTGATAAATGGCGAAGCCAGATTATACAGTGTACCGTTAACCTCAAAATTCTGAGCGATTTGACCATGATGTTGCCCCAGACTATTCACGTAGAATTCGCCAATTGGTGAAGATTCGCCACTAAAAAGCTCTCTGTCTTCAAGCAAGGATAGTTGAAAAGAGATATCTTTCTATATAAGTTTAAAGGAGATCCTTGGAGGAGAAGAGATCTTTGTTCAAAAGACATCTACCTTCAAGAGGAGTTGTCTTAGAAAAATATAACATCTTCTAGAATGAATGAATGGAAGAGATTTGAAAAGAGTAGAGGATTGAGATGACATCAAAGATAGATTATTTATAACAACTCTCTTCTAAAAGAAGGCAAGAGATCCTCATCAGGGATATGCATGTGCACAAAATAGAAGTGTTTATTATAAAAGATACTACTTAGTGAAGAAAAGAAATTGATGAATGATCAAAGACTTCCAACACCAAGGAGGAGGTCCCAATTAAGGATATGTACTTAAGATCCCCATTAGGGATGCTTTTTCCAATATGAGAGAAGGAATTAAAATGTGAATAAACCTCTATAATCAATAAGAAATCCTTATAGAAGACAGTACTTCACAAAGGGGAAATTTTAATCTTAAGAAGGAGAGATGTTTGAAACCACTCTTGCCCCCCATATATATAGAAATAGGCTATTGTAGACGTATAAAAATGACCATATTCCTAAATGAATACTCAATGTTCATTTTATTCCCATTCCTCTATTTTAGTTAAATCTAATTTAATTAAATCACCCACATTCTTCTATTTAAATTAAATAAATTAATCAATTTATTTAGTTAAATTCACTTAAGCCTTTTACATCATTTAATTGAATAAATCATTTAATTTAATTAAATCCGTTCTTCTTACTTTTAATTAAATTTACATTTAATTAATAGTTTACCCCAATTTACATTTAATTAATAGTTTACCCCAAATTGAATAAATATAATTTATTTAATTTCCCAATTTGCAACCAAATTGAAATAAAGCAATTTATTTTAATTAATCCTATTATCCCTCATCCACTTGCATTTTCCTACATCTCCCACTTGCATCCTAACCCTATTCCTAATTTCTTCTAGAATCCATATAATCCTAATCAATTAACATAAACTCATCCATTATCCCTTTTCCCTAAATTTGAGGAGGTCACTTCTCAAATTTGGAGTAAAGTATTCAAAAGACATTAAAAGCCTTTATGCCTTCAACAATCCAACTTGATTGAATACAATTTGCCCCCAAAGTCTTCAAACCATTAATGGTTAACTAACCCTTAGTGGCATGGTTAGAGACTTTTTGACTAACTTAACCCTCATCTAACCCAGGGATCTCATCAAGCATTCATTGCTTTGACTATGGTTATCCCTTTAACCTTTGCACAAGAGTTTATCCCTTAGGTAAAAGCTTTATCCATTGGATAACTCTAACCTAGCCTTAACCCTTACCTTCTAAGGTAACCATGAGGTCTTCTCAAGCATTTAATGCTTCTTTCATCTCCTCTCAAGCAGTCTTATGTTGACAATTGTCACCATTTCATTGGTGAAAATTGTAAACATGGATTGATAACTTTCAATCCCGACCCTTGATTAACTCCTTCAATCTTGACCATCCATTGCCCTATTTTCACTGTAAATAGAGCTCTCATTCCTCCATTTTGAGGATCCATGCAAGCTTTTAGTATCTCATTTATGCTCAAATTTATCAATACATCTAGCTTCTCTTTGTAATAGGAATTAATCTAATAAGCATTTTAGACTATTTCCTTTATCATTAGCTTAAATCATTAACTAGTATATCAGGTTAGGATAGTATTGCTACTAATCTTGTCATCTTATAATTTAGTTTACTTCATTTGTAAAATCATGCATAGATAGGATTCATTTCATGCTAAAGTAAATCTAAAACATCCCTCGTTCTTACATTCGTCATCCCTAATCCACTTTGCTTGGTGATATGAGAGCAAAGGCATTGGCTTGAGGGACCTTGTGAGATAGAGAACCATGGAACCTACCTTGGGAAGTTGAGTCACTCTTCATGACTCCTTAACTTGTACCAAGAAGTCCTGTGGGTGTGTGAACAAGCTCTTTGAGACCACATTTTCACTTTTTAAGTTTCATAGACTCGCTTTTCCCGCACACATTTCTGGTGCCCACCGTGGGGCTCTACCCCATTAATCAAACCGATTTTTAAATATAATCACTTTTGCAGGTATGCGAGAAACAGGAATCAGCGCATAGGGAACATCCCTTAGCACATCTGGTTAATCTTCTAGTGTATCTAGCTCACTGTTTAGGGCAAGGGACTCATTCCCCAGCACATACAAACTGTGTCTTAGCGCATCATCTCTACTAACATTTTCCTATAGGTCTCGACGCAGAAGAATAACAAAGCAGTGTATTCGGAAAACAGTTCAGCGCGTCGAGTTTGTTCAATAGCGCATCCCGGTTATCCTATAGTGTGTACAGTCTGTTCTGTAGTGCATCACAGACAGAGGCAAAATTAAAAAATTGTAACTAAATTTAAAACTAGACTTGTTGAAGTCCACAAAATCCATAGATTTTTCTAACTGTTTTACTTGGTATATTGCAGGTTTTTTGACAGTTTATTGCAGATGGGAGCTTAGTTTTATTTCTAGAATCCTAAAAAAGTTTAAATTTTTACTAACTTATTTAAGTTAGTTAGAATTTAGAGTTTTTTTTTTAATTCTTGTTGGACAAAATTGAACTCACTTTGTTTGGGCTTTAAAAAGAACCACAAAACAATCCTTTTGGCTTTTCCTAGGGAGACAAAATCTTCAATTGGGTTTTAAAAAGAACAAAAGCAATCTTTCAAGTTTTGCAAGCAAAGGGCTTAAAAAGAACTTCACCATCCTTTGGTGCATGCAAGGATCCATTTTTAGTTTTTGCAAAGTAAAGAATCACACAAGTCCAAAAGTCATTTGCAACTGTAGACACCCAAAATTGTCCAGTCTAATTAAATAAATATTTTATTTATTTAATTATCTAAGCTTAATTCTTCTATTAATTAAATAAATATTTATTTATTTAATTAATTCATTTATCCTCTTCTAGCCTTATTTCTCATTTAAATAAATACATTTATTTATTTAAATTATCATTTTCCTAAATTAAATAAATATTTTATTTATTTAATTATCCCACTTCTTCTATTAATTAAATAAATCTTTATTTATTTAATTAATTCATTAGCCTTTTCTACCCATGACACATGTCATTCATCTCTTAATTCATACACTACCTACCCCTTTCATTATTTTATTATTTCTTTTACCTACCCTCTAATTATAGCCGACCTCCTTTTACACCTCTCAATCTTATCCCTCCATTTCATATTGTGTCTTCTATATAAGGAGATGCTTCCTTCATTATCAAACCCTAATGACCTAACTACTTGATCACTTGACTACACTAAGATCCTACTTGCAACCACATTCCGTTCTTTGTTGAGCTCTTGTGCACATAAAATTTAAGAGCAAATATATCAAGCAAGATCAATGGAGATAGGAAGAATGGAGATCCAAACCCTATTGGACATGTGATGGTATAATCTTTGTGATTTCATTTGATTTGCATTGTCTTAGGTAATCTTCATATGTTATGGTGGATCTTTGTTGTTGTTAGGCTAGGGTTTTGTGGTTGAATTCATTTAGCCTTTCAATATTGTTATTATTGTTATCCATTTTCACCATACACATTTTGGCATGCCCGATGGGACTCTTGTCCCTTTTGCATTTAACATCCTTGTTGCAGATTTTGTGTTTTGAAGTTGCAGATCCGACGTTTTTGGCAACATTTAAATATTTTCGCGTCTGCGTACTTTCGGATCGCAGTTTTGATTTTCTGGCACATCTATGACGTCTTGAATCACGTCTGTGTTATTGGCAATATTTTATTTTGCAGGTTCCAGGAAAGCGCGTCTGTGTTTTAAAGTCGTGTCTGTGATGTTTTTAGCCGTGCCTGTGTCCAGAAGAAGCGTCTGTATTCTGTAGTCGCGTCTGTGTCTCACAGAACCGCGTCTATGTCACCCAGTTGCGTCTGTGTTGAGGGTAACCGCGTATGTGTGCACCAGTTTCAAATTTTTGGGTTTTCATTGATTCAGTTTTTCGGATTTTGCATTTAGGGTTTCAAATCTAGTTTATTTTGAGCTAACATTTTCAGATCTAGCTAACAAAATTGGTGCAGCTTGTCTTGAAGGCTAAATCATTTGGTTGAAGGCTCCTATTTTCACAAAGTCTTTTGGATTTAAAATTTACCTAACTTGTGTGCTTGCAGGAAGGGGTGATTATTTCAAACAATCCAAACTACTAACAACTCTTTGTTGCAGGTCCTTGGCAAGGGTTTTTTGAATTTTTATTGTGTGCCTTGTTTTCATAGACTAGCAAACACTTCAATTGGTGCACTAAAATTGAATCATTGTCTTTTGTGTCTTGAGCAATAGGCTCTTTTTGTTTAATCTTTAGAGGGTCTGTCTTCCTGTGTGGTCATTAGGACTACTAGTGAGAAGAGAACGACCCAAGTGGTAGCGAGGAAAACCCACCTCTTCCGAACCACTATAAAACAAATGTATTCATGATGAAAACTATGAATAACGTGTGCTGATTAGTTCATATCGACACTATGTCTCCCCATAAACCCGTTTGATCAAATTTATTTGATCAGTTGTAGGGCGTAACCCCTACCGGCTGGGAGCCTTCTATATTTACAAAGATGAAAGTGCCGCATGTATGGCCACACGAGCGGATGCCATTACTAGCACCTTTTTGTTTTAGAAGCCCAAATCCTTCTAGTTGTTGGGGCAGGAGGTTGGACCTCTGGTAGCGGCCCACACACATACGGTTCTTAGTAGAGATACAAAGTTCACCACGGGGAGTTTTCGTGGGGACTGATGCTTGGCTGACTTGAGAAGTGAGTGCCGAGGGTGGAGCCAGTGAGGTCAAGCATCTAAGTATCCACTCTGAATAGCATAGCCTCGGGGGTAAAACCCCATGTGGGATCAACAACTATTGTCTTGGCCAGCCATAAGAATTGTGCTTGACTTATTTTAAACATTCAAAACATTCAAGACCAAACACTAAAACATTGTGCCTTTTGTGTCTTCAAGTGTATGCAAAACATTTTTACATCAAACAACACACTTTTCTTGGAGTCATTTTAAGTCTAGACACTTGCAAACATTGGGTCTTCATCAACATTGTGTCCTCTTGTCATGAAAAAATAGTCAAACAATTAGATTTGGTCACAACAAAATGACTTCATAGATTGGAAAAAATTGCACAAATTTTACAGAAACGCATCTGTGTCGGACATAATAGCGTCTGTGTTGTATAACCGCGTCTGTGAAGGGCAGAATCGCGTCTGTGTTCCAACAGTCAACATTACACTTTGCAAAAAAAATATCAAAAATGTGTCTGTGTTAAACAGAGCCGCGTCTGCGTCAGAAAACTGCGTCTGTGAAGTATACAGGCGCGTCTGTGTTCAGAATTGAAAAACTGTTACAGTCCAGCAAACAAACACAATCAGTTTCAGAATTCTTGAGCTTCCTAGGTCATTTCTCCAGGGTTTCATTTAGCATTCAACCTATCTTTGGGTCTCACAAAATCCATCATTGCTTCACATCTCTCATTACATTCATAATTGTCTAAACTTGAGTCAAAAGGTCACTTGCTTGTCCTCACTATACTTTGTCAACACACTACATACAACAACACTTTGCTAAGTGGTCCCTCATCAAGGTTTCTTACCTTTGAGTCTCATTTGGTCCTACTTAGAGTCAAGGTCAACTTACCTCATCAAGAGAAACTATCCTCTCTTTGGAAGTCACACCTACTCTACTACATACATACTTGGTCTTACACTTTGGACATTGCAAGTACACTTCAGATTTATTTACATTCCATCCAACTCTTGGTCTTCCATATATTTTTTTTTTCCATTTTCATCTCGTCTCACACATCTTGGTCAATACCTAGTTCGTGGTTGAAACCCATCTTCAAAAATCTAGGAGAGAAACTAAAGAGGCTCAAGAGTCCGCAAACATGAGTTCTTATGAGTATGACAATGAGATCTTTTTCAATTCTGATCATACTACATTACCTGACATGGATGCCTATAGAAACATTCCAAATGTTGAGAACATGGACACTATAAACAATAATGCTACACATAATGACAATATGGACAACATTTCAGTACATTCAGCAGATGTGGAAGAATCCATCATGAATCCCCATTTCAATCGATTGGTTGAGGAAATAATGAGGAGGGATAGACAATACTTCTTACAAATGATGGTACAAAGTGGAGCCAAGATACCTCATGATTTTGACATGTCTCAAATGATGGAAAATCAACCTTTGCAACAACCTCACTCCAACATGGATCAAAAGAGACCTAATAGTGGAGGAAATAGAGGACCATATATGGTACCTAAATCACCATTAGCTTTGCTTCAAAAACTAGAGGTCCCACATACACATGGTCAAACATATGATACTCACCTTCGCAGACCATTATGGAAATCTTATGGAGAGAAATATGCTCAATCACATATAAATGCTAAGGATCAACCACCAAAGCAATGGGATATTCAAAGGCATGCTCAAAATTTGGACATAAGGAAACCCCGTGTCAAATTTGGGGGCAATACAATAGAACATGATATGCCTGTAGAGTATGGTATACATGCGCAAAATAGATATGGTGTTCCTCAACATGAATCTATACCAAGTGGTCCGCATACGCAACATCATTATAGACCTCCTCCATATGAACATGTGTATGATCAATATCATCCATATATGCAACATGCTCCTCCTCCAATTGGTGCCTTAAGCATGGGGTATGGTCCAAGAAGTCGATCTCCACCTAAGAACAATTTGGAGCAACAAATCAAGGACTTACAAAAGAAAATGGACATAAATACACTGAAGCCAACATACACAATGAGAGACATATGTCCTTATCCATTTGACAAGAGCATTCCAATGCCTCCTTTTCCTACACACTTTGTGACGCCTAAATTTGATAAGTATAGAGGAAAAGGGGATCCTAAGGCACACATAAGACAGTTTTTCATAGCTTGCATCGAGATAGCAGCAGAAGAGACATATTTGATGAGATTATTCCCACAGAGCTTAGGTGATCAAGCTATGGAATGGTTCTCCCAACTTCCACCTAGAATTAAGTCATGGGGTGACTTAGCAGAGGCATTTATCCAACATTTCTCCTACAACATAGAGACAGACATATCAATTACTACTTTGTGCAACACCAAGCAAAAAGAGGGAGAGTCTTTTGCATCATTCTTACAAAGATGGAGAAATCTAGCCAGCAGATGCTCTTGTGAAATTCCACAAAAACAAATGGTAGAAATGTTCACCCAAAATGTTAACAAAGACATTGGCTATGATCTAAGGAAATCTTGTTTGTCCACCTTCAAGGACGTCATTGAAAAAGGCTTAGCAACAGAGAAGGTTCTAATTGAACAAGGAGTCATTAAGATATTCAAGGAAAACAAAGATGACTTTAAAGGAAAAGACAAGCCAAGATTTTGGAATAAGAACAAGAACACAGTCAATGATGGTGTTGTTGATGCCAACACAGTGCGACCCAAAGTCATATTTTCAGGATCAAGTTCCACAAACAATCAAGTGAATACTCAAACAACTTCCAGATCATGAAGGAAGTACACCCCATTGGGAGAACCACTTGAGTCAGTCTTCAAGAAGCTTGTGGCAAACAAGGTAATCACTATTCCAGATTTTCCTCCATATGAACCAAAGGTTAAACCAAATTGGTGGAATGATGATGAGTATTGTGAATTTCATAAGAGCAAAGGTCATAAGACAGGAAATTGTCATCGACTGAAGAACATCATACAAGATCTCATTGATAGAGGTGACATTGAGATTGAGGGACATTCGTCTAATCAAGAACATGAGATGTTTAAGGAACCATTCCCAAAACATTACAAGAGAAAAACTAAAGCCACAGAGGATCAAACCAGCTATACCAGAGCATCTTACAACTATGATTCAACTATCAATCACATTTCAATGGACAATTACGTCTCTACCATTATCATCAAGGAAAAAATGTCTGAGAATTCTACCCAGAGACCCAAGATTGTCCTAAAAGGCGTTGGATCTTCTTCCGAACCTACCTCTGAATGTCATGTTACAACCCGTCGAGGTAAAATCACTTTGCAAGGTGCTTCAACTAAAAACACTACTCCTTCATCAACCAAACCTGGGTATGACCTTGTAGAATAGTTAGGGAAGACACCCGCGCTCATTTCAATCCTTGAGCTATTACGCATATCTCCCGCACATAAAGCCATTCTTGACAAAATCTTGAGAGATATTGCCATTCCTACTAATCTAAACGTGGACCAGTTTCAAGCCATGGTGGGATACCTTTTCGTTTCACATTCACTTACTTTCACAGAAGCTGATGACGCCTTCGTAAGTTAGCCACATAATGCACCACTACACATTGAAGCCTTCATTCACAAACATAGAATCAAATGAGTCCTGATAGATGGAGGAGCAGGTCTAAACATTTGCACATTAAGCACTATTACACAATTAGGATATTCTGATAAAGCTATGAATTCTACAAACAAAATCACCATTAAAGCATATGATGATGAGGAGCGTTCATCCAAGGGTACAATCACCTTACCTCTCAGAGTTGGCCCAGTTACAAAGGATGTGGTTTGTCAAGTCCTGGATTTAAATCTCACTTACAACATATTGCTAGGATGCCCTTGGATTCATGAAATGAGGGCAGTCCCATCCACATATCACCAATGCCTTAAGTTTCCTCATAATGGAGTGGAAGTAACAGTTAATGGTGATCCTAATCCATTCATATACTGCAATAACTTGAAATCAAACACAGAGACCATCATTCCCAGTAATCATGAAGCTGTTCCTTCATCGGCATACATTGATCCGGAGTCATTAAAACCTTTGACATCAAAACAAGGTGAGCTTAAAGGCAAGTTTTAGGAAAAAGGCATGGGGGAATATACTTTAAATCAGACCATGTACTTACGACAAGTCATGAGTTCCCCAAAAGAATATGGAAGACCACACCCTAACAAACAAATCTCCATCATGATGCTCAAATGGGACCCTACTACCTTTCAAAGATGGGGTGAACTGGAAGAGGAAGATTTATACAAAATGCTTTTTAAAGACAATGAAGAAGAAACACAAAATCCCATCAATCTACCATGTGAGAAATATGGCAAAGGCTTCAAAATTCTACAAAAATTCAGGTATGATGGAAAAAGCCCTCTGGGATTACGAAAAGAAGGCATCATTGAACCTTTACAACTTGAATTGACTTTCAAGAAGGAACGTTCGAAAGGACTTGGTTTCTTAACTTCCAAGGTCCACACCCAAAAGATAGAAGAAGCCTTACAAATCAAAGTTGCCAAAATTCAACAAAAGGATTGCTATTCCACAGATTCCAACGAATGGGAATGGGGTTCCGACAAGTCTTCCAATGACTACAAGCTCACCGAGACATTCAGAGAGCCAGATGAAGCCACAGAAGAAGAGGAATTTTATAACAAGTTCAGAGTTGGTCAAGAAACAACCCACGAGGAGTCCACACAGTCCTTGTCTCAAGGTTCTAGGTTGAAATCACATAGGATGAGAACACCTATCCCAGAATGCGCTACTAGTGATGATAATTTGGATTTGCTCACGATCGAGACTGATGAGGAGAGTGCCATCGATGACCTCGATAATTACCTTGACATACCCGAATATAACTGCATCTTCACTCTTAGCCCCGCTAACTTTGAAGACGTTAACGACCTTTCCCTTGTTCACCACCAACTCATTGACTGGGATCATGAAGGACCTGCACAGTTTGACAAATTCCAAAACGATGAAGCTTTTATTGACTATCTGGGCATATGAGATGATCTTCCCCCTAGAGACCATAAAGCGGGATACACTATAGAACTCAATAGCGTGGCTTATTTTGGTGAGGGTGTCGGACCTTCCAGTCGCAAAAATGTGAAAATAAGAACAAGTCAAGGGTCTTATGGCGAAAACCACACTATGGCACTGTCTGACCCCAAAAAAGTAAAAAGAAAGGACGTATCTGAGGGAGAAAACCTCTCTGAGGCACCCGAAGATGGAAGGCTCGACATTCTCCCAGCATCATATGAGGAAAAGTCATCCATGTTGGTAGAGGAGACTATCAAAACAAACATTGGTACAGAAGAGGTTCCACACAACATATTCCTAGCTCAATCACTAACAGAGTCCGAAAGGTCAAAATTCATAAGTTTCTTCAAAGAACGACAAATCAACTTCGCCTGGTCATACGCTGATATGCCTAGATTAGATCCGGACTTGGTAATGCATCATTTGACAGTCAAACCGGGGGCAAAACCAGTAAAACAAAAATTAAGAAAAATGCATCCACAAGTAGCATTACTAGTCAAAGCAGAACTTGAGAAATTACTCGATGTCGGATTCATACGCCCAATTGATTATCCTGAATGGATCTCTGACTTGGTACCTGTTAGTAAACCAGATCGCAGCTTCAAAATATGTATAGATTTCAGAGACATCAACAAAGCTTGTCCAAAGGATGACTTCCCATTGCCAAATATTGACTTGATTGTTGATCTCACCGCAGGTCATGAAATGTTATCACTGATGGATGGATTCTCTGGTTATAATCAAATAAGGATTGCACCCAAGGATCAACACAAAACATCATTTACTTATCCGTGGGGAACTTTCTGCTGGAATGTCATGTCTTTCGGGCTAAAGAATGCAGGTGCTACATATCAAAGAGCCATGACTACTATCTTTCATGATCTCATGCACGTAACGGTGGAAGATTATGTTGATGACCTCTTGGGAAAATCAATAGACAGAAATACACATTTGGACATACTTTCAATCGTCTTTGATCGGTTGGAAAAATACAAAGTAAGATTAAACCCCAAGAAATGTGTCTTTGGAGTAACCTCCGGGAAGCTCCTAGGATTCATTGTATCCAAAAGAGGAATTGAAGCTGATCCAGCAAAAGTTAAGGCCATCTTGGAAATGCAACCTCCAAGAAATATCAGTCAACTTCGGTCCTTACAAGGCAGACTCCAGTCCATCTGAAGATTCATAGCACAACTGGCAGATAAGTGTAATCCTTTTCAGCACTTGCTACATAAAAACATCAAATTCAAATGGGATGATAACTATCAATAGGCCTTCCAGACGCTCAAAGATTATCTTCTTAATCTGCCAGTTCTGATGCCACCAGTTCTAGATCAACCACTGTTACTATACATACCAGCTACTCCAACAGCACTGGGGGCACTCTCAGCACAACAAATGGCTGAAGGTAAGGAAAAAATAGTATACTATATTAGTCGCACATTAGTAGGGTATGAGCTAAACTACACACCAATTGAGCGTGCATGTCTCACCGTGGTCTTTGCTTCGTAGAAATTATGACATTACATGCTCATGCATAAGACTAAGTTAGTTGCAAGGATAGACCCATTGAAATACCTTCTCAATAAAGCAACACTTACTAGGCGACTGGCCAAATGGGTAATGATACTGAGTGAATTCGACATCGAGTATGTGGATAGAAAAACAATAAAAGGACAAGCCATTGCAGATCAATTAGCAGATGCTCCCATGATAGATGATGTTCCTCTAAGTTCAGAATTTCCAGATGAATCCATTTTGACAATGTCACATGCAAAGCCATGGCAACTGTACTTCAACGACTCATACACACAGCATGGGGTAGGAGCTAACATCCTCTTTATAACTCCTCAAGGGGATTCTATACCAAAATCATACTGCTTATCATTTCCTTGCACTAACAATATAGCAGAATATGAGGCATTAACAACAGGATTACGAATTGCAGTTCAATGGAAGATCTAGGAACTTAGTGTTTTTGGGGACTCCCAACTGGTCATCCATCAAGCAACTGATGATTACCAAACAAAAGATGAGAAATTAATGCCTTATAAACAAATGGTGGATGATCTGAAACAACACTTCACAGAGATAGACTTTGAGCAGATACCAAGAGAGCAGAATCGCGCCGCAGATGCCATGGCTACAATTGCTTCCCTGATTGATTTACCTCCAAATGAGACCTGCTATGAGTTCTTGGTGGATAACCTTGTGGTCCCTTCATATGAGATCATGCCTACTGAGACACTATGTGTTGTCGGTCCCGAATCCCAGTTATATGGTTCCATTTTTACATACCTTCATGACAATACTTTACCTCTTGATCTATCAAATAACCAACGTCTCACTTTCATTTGTCAATCCTCTCGACATGTCATTTTAGCTAATATCCTATACCGACGAGGTCTAGATGGCACTCTTCTTCGATGTTTAGAAAGCGACGAAGCTCAGATTGTGTTACGGGAAGTGCATGAAGGGATATGTGGTCCACATGCTAGTGGTCCTACCTTGGCCAAGAAACTCATCAGGTCTGGATATTACTGGCCCAATATGGAGAAAGACTCATATCAGTTTGTCAAGAAATGTAAGCAATGTCAAATTCATGGAGACTTCATACATGCGCTAGCACAAGAACTTGAACCACTTGCGTCTCCTTGGCCCTTTTGTTAGTGGGGACTCAATCTCATAGGCAAGATTCACCCTCCTTCTTCCAATGGTCATAAATTCATTATCACTGCCACAGAGTGTTTTACAAAATGGATTGAAGCCATGCCTCTCACACAAGTCATAGGAAAACAAATTGCTACATTCATCCTCAACTATATCATTTGCCGATACGGTATTCCTGTTTCCATTATCACTGATAACGGGCGTCCCTTAAAAAATCAGGATGTTCATGAACTCTGTGACCGCTTCCATATCTCCCATCGTTTCTCCACACCATATTACCCCCAAGGTAATGGCCAAGTTGAGGCATCTAATAAAACAATCCTTAAAATCTTAAAGAAGACAGTCGACGATGCTGGTTGTAATTGGCATATCCAACTTAATCCTGCACTTTGGGCGTACCGCACAAGTGTCCGCACACCTACAGGAGCTACACCCTATTCACTTGTCTATGGCACTGAAGCTATCTTGCCTATTGAGGTCGAGCTACCCTTTTTACAGGTCTCTTTGCAAAACATCATCAGTGACGAAGACTATAGGGTCTCTCGCTTACAAGAGCTAGAACTACTGGATGAACGAAGAGAAACTACTTTTAATCATCTCAAGGCTTATCAACAACAAATTAGTCACAGCTACAATCACAAAGTCAAGCCTCACACATTTGAGGTGGGTGACTTAGTTCTCAGAGAAAATCCTAAAAATCAACAAGAAAGAGAGAAGAAGGGCAATTTCGAACCAAATTGGCTTGGTCCTTACGTCATTACAACAACATATGGATCTGGTGCATATCAGCTCTCAACTACAGAAGGTGAACCTTTGGAAGATCCTATCAACAACATGCACCTTCGCCGGTTCTACACATAGCTCTTCGAAATATCCTAATTCAAAAATACAAAAAAATTAAAAAAACAAAAAAATCGTTACTTGGTGAAAACCTGGCAAAAAGGTGCCTTGTGACACAAAAAACATTGAAAAATAAAAAAAAGTAAAGAGAAATAATTTCGTCCAACAGTGAAAACCACTTTGGTGGCGCCCTGGGCAAGTACCATGGTGAAAACTGGGTCACCAGCGCCATGTGTAGAGACATTGCTCCCCCCCTCCTTCAGGATTCACTTTCATCCTTTCACTTTGCACACACTCATGACCAATTCATTCATAATAAACTTACCCATTCCCATCATGGCTTGTTATTGATCTACCTAAGATTGGTTCGCCATTCATAATAAACCTCCCTTTTCATCCCTTTCTATCCATAATAAATCAACTCCTATCTGTGGCTAAGGCAAAATCCTACGTCTAGTGATGGGTGTGGAACTGAGAACATCACATGTTTCGAGGAGTATAGTTTCTTCCAGCTTCCTTCAGTCTATTCACGCACAATCCACAATAAAGCAACATTTGCATCAGAGATCTGCAATAAAGTTTCATCTTCTCCGCAATAAAGTATCAGTTTCATGGATTCAGTCAGTTTCAGATGAGACACAGCAGCAACAATGGGCTTCAACAAATCAAATCTTTCATCAGACTCAGACAACATTATAGTTCAGTGCTATCTATCCTTTCTGTGAGAATCAACATGGTGACCACAATCAAATAAGACTTATACAAGTGACAAGGGACATTAAACTTGAGGACTACAGTGGATGTTGGTGTCGATTCTTGGTTTTCTTTCGATTTTATCTTTTGGGTGACATGTCTTTTAGCTTTTCCAGGATGTCTCTGACTAGAGATTCTATCTCCAGGATGTCTTTGACTAGAAAGGCGAGGATGGGGTATCGTCACCTATTTGTATTTGTTGTCTGTGGATTGTCTCTTAGTAATGCTATGACTTGTCCAAGGATATGAGGACACTGTGAGTCTAGTATGAACTGGGGCATTCCTTGTTTGTGACTGTCTTATCTCCATGCAAACAGGTACAATGACTTTTTGGGTCGAACATATGCCTCGATTGTCATAACCTACTTGCCATAATAAAGCTCAATGATGATAACGCACAAGAAGCTTTGTCACTTTCATATCTTTTATCTTCCATCCCCCTTTCTTGATTGACTTCCATCGTCCTTCTTGAGTACGCGTAGCCCGCTATCACATGACTGAGTATAATGACACACTAAAAACATTTGCATTTCATGTAGTTGGACCTGCATTACCATATATAAGCATTTAATACATACATATAGATATCAAAACTGCATCACATCCTTCACACAACACGTGTTAGCACAATTTACATTTGCATTATCATATTCATTCGCATTTCATATATTCACATTGGCATAACATATTAAAAAACATAAAAGAAAAAATACTGCATTACATCATATACATATTTGCATCCATATCATAAACATCACATAAGAGCATCTCATCACATAGGTACACATGCATATAGCTGCCGCAAAAATGAATCATTTCATATATATATAAAGTGTCATGATACAATGATGCCAAAATCATATGGCTACAAAAGCACCCGCAGGTGTCTACAATACAAAAATTGTATAATACTGATACATAGGGAGCCCTCTATGGCTATGATGAACTCCCTCCCTCGGAGCTGCCTGGCCTCGATGGAATCTAAGCCCTTGAAGGACCCACCCCAGGATCATCCCTCCTATCTCCTCTATCTGGTGGTGGTGGAGGACCCATAACCCCACCACTCGATGCCTGTCTCCTCCCGCTCCCTCCTATAGCTGTTGCTGTACGTGATGGTCTATGGAAGCTCCTCGCCCACTGATCTACTGGCACTGCACCATAGTAGAGATCTCGCCAGTAGGCAATCTCCTCCCCTGCCCGCAAGACATAAGCATATCCTGCCCCTGTGTCCTCTGCTACCTGTCTCCCTGCTCTTAGTGCTGTCTCAGCCTCTGTATAGCGCTGGATAGCCTGATCTCGATCCTGCTCAGTATCTCTGAGCGTCGTCCTGAGCCGATCCCTCTCCCTCTCCAGCTCCTGGATCTCATCTGCCTGGCCCTGGCAGATCTCCCTCAGCTCTAGCAGCTCATCCTCCACTAGGTCAGCCCCCTCCGCCTCTTCCTGTGGCTCCCCTTGTATGGGTGCCTGCCCCTGTGCTTGTGCCTGTACCTGTACTGCTGCCTGTACTGGTACCTGTCTCTATCCCTGTCCCTGCACTTGTACCTGTTTGGGACACTATGCTGCTGGCACTTGTAGCGGCAATC
The DNA here is from genome assembly GCF_030272615.1 of Cryptomeria japonica. Lineage (NCBI taxonomy): Eukaryota > Viridiplantae > Streptophyta > Pinopsida > Cupressales > Cupressaceae > Cryptomeria > Cryptomeria japonica. The sequence goes on along the minus strand of NC_081407.1, from coordinate 993,022,309 downwards.
CACCGCGACCCCTCACCACCCGAGCCTATCTCTCCTCACCACCCTCCCTCCGAGGTGCAACCCGCCTCTCTCCAACTACTCCCCTCCTCCTCCATCGGCCTCTGCCCCCATCACCTCCACCGTCATTATCATTTCCACCCACATCTCCCTCCAATGGCTCTCCCGGATCCGTCAACCGGGGGAATAGATGCTCTGCCCAGTATGCTGTGTACTCAGCATCCATCCCGGTGTCCTCAATCTCTGGCCACATGTCCCAAGGTACTGGCATCATCTCTACCAGCTGTGTCACTGCCTGATCATATGACAACAAAGGCCCAAACTGTGCCTGATCCCTGACTGTCTGGGCATACATGCTAGAGCCCCGTGGCATCCTCTGGATCCTGCCAAACTACTTGCAAACCCTATCCACCAGCTGCCTCTCTAGCACATAAGGCGTCCGCCCAATCAGGTACCTGCTCTGAAAAGTGTAAGGTAGCTTGACTGCATCATCCTCCCACTGCTCGCAGTCTAGATATGGTCTCCATATGACCACATCAATATCGTCTATCATCCGTCGCCAGTGCTCCAACTTGCCAATCCGTGGCTGTGATGTGATCATGTCATACAAATGAACAAAACTGCGTCCATGACCCCTGCCCCTGAAGTGTATCGGTCGGGTAACCGACAGATGCTCATATGCCCATACCTGCAACAATGTCACTCTGCAGCCCAATCCTATGGATCCATGATACACAAACTGATGTAGCTCGTAATACAAGTGTGCCAGCACACATGGTCCCTAGGCATATCTGGTGTGCTATGTCACCAGTGTCTCCAGTGCTCCTCCCCAGCTCACAACCAACCCCTGTGTCGCCCTATCTGGACACAGGAACCCACTGATCACTCCTCCTACCACTGCTGGTAATGCTAACCCTGTGGCTGTCATGGTGTCCCACGCCACGTGTCCTGCCCTCATCTCTAGTCCTGAGTCCTGGAATACTCGTCTCAGGGCCTCCCTGTCTCCATCTCAATCGTATGGGATCAACTCCCCATCGATCGGTATCCTTAGTATCCTATATACATCCTCTAAGGTGACTATCATCTCACCCATCGGCAAATGGAATGTGCACGTCTCAGAGTGCCATCTCTCAGCTAATGCAGTCAGCAAACCCATGTTCACCTGAAACTCAGGCACATATAGAACATGTCTCAGTCCCATCTCCCCAATAGCTGCTCGATCCTTGAATGACAACTCAGGTTGCAACCTCTGAGTAGACGGGAATCTCTCCCGTGACTCCAGCATCGGCAAATACTCCTACAGTCAAGCAAATCACTCATGTCAGTCATGGTGGCATTCACTGTTCATCACAAAATGCTACTTTTTATCCAAATGCATAGGGCGTTCTATCCTAGTGACACTCACTGTTCATCACAAAGTGTTGCTATCTATCCTAGTGACACTCACTATTCATCACAAAGTGTTGCTTCTATCCTAGTGGTACTCCCTGTTCATCACAAAGTACTATGTGTGTGACACTCCCTGTTCATCACAAAGTGTTACTCACATTTGCACTCCCTGTTCATCACAAAGTGCTGCTCATATTTTCGTACTCCCTGTTCATCACAAAGTACTCTATCTTGGTACTCACTGTTCATCACAAAGTGCCTTGATTTATCCTAGTCTTCCTAGAGGACCTGCTTGAGTGTATCCTCTCAGCAGCTTATCCAATCGATAGCGTATGTTCATCACAGAGCTGCCGATTTGACCTAGAAGACCAAAAGCTTAACACAAATGTGCTTACCTGACATAAACACGCTTTCAGACTGCTTAGACATGCCTAAAAAACACAGACGCACCTGATTGACATAGACGTGCCTATGCTCTGCACAGACGCGCCTGAGCGACACAGACGTGCCTTCTTGGCACAGACGTGACTGACCATCACAAACGTGGTTGAATTTGACAGAGATGCGGGTTCAAATGCAGACGCGCCTGGCACAAACACAGACGTGCCTCATGAGCATAGACGCACCTGGCACCAACATAGACGCGCCTGGACATTTTTGGACACTTTTTGGACCCTAGTCTAAGTGCATTTATTACCCTATCTAGCATGCATTAATGACAAAATTAAATGTGTCAAAGTACGAGGAGGTTTTGTGGTACTTACTGACTCTCCTGCCTCTGCTAGCCTCTGAAATCGGTGAACACAGTCGAATCTATGAACGAAAGCCATCGCTGCTGACTGCTGCTGCTCTATTTTTGCTTTTCACTCTGCTCTTGTGGATGTGTAGATGACAATGAGGATGTATTTTCCCCCATGGTCTATCTTATAGCCTACCCTAGCCCTTGCCTTCATTTCCCGAGTCATTCTTCTTTATCCCGTGACTCTGTCACTTTTTCCAATTAGTCCATTCTAGCCCTTCTTTCTTATCGAGAGATTGTCTGCAATCTTTTCAAACATTTTCATCCAATCTCTTGAGGGGGCATATCATTCCCATCTTGGGGCAACTTTGTATCAATTCATCTTATCTTCTTTGAAACAACACGACAAGCCGCATTGTCTCAAAGAGGGGCAAAATGTAGACACCCAAAATTGTCTAGTCTAATTAAATAAATATTTTATTTATTTAATTATCTAAGCTTAATTCTTCTATTAATTAAATAAATCTTTATTTATTTAATTAATTCATTTATCTTCTTCTAGCCTTATTTCTCATTTAAATAAATACATTTATTTATTTAAATTATCATTTTCCTAAATTAAATAAATATTTTATTTATTTAATTATCCCACTTCTTCTATTAATTAAATAAATATTTATTTATTTAATTAATTCATTAGCCTTTTCTACCCATGACACATGTCATTCATCTCTTAATTCATACACTACCTACCCCTTTCATTATTTTATTATTTCTTTTACCTACCCTCTAATCATAGCCGACCTCCTTTTACACCTCTCAATCTTATCCCTCCATTTCATATTGTGTCTTCTATATAAGGAGATGCTTCCTTCATTATCAAACCCTAATGACCTAACTACTTGATCACTTGACTACACTACGATCCTACTTGCAACCACATTCCGTTCTTTGTTGAGCTCTTGTGAACATAAAATCTGAGAGCAAATATATCAAGCAAGATCAATGGAGATAGGAAGAATGGAGATCCAAACCTATTGGACATGTGATGGTATAATCTTTGTTATTTCATTTGATTTGCATTGTCTTAGGTAATCTTCATATGTTATGGTGGATCTTTGTTGTTGTTAGGCTAGGGTTTTGTGGTTGAATTCATTTAGCCTTTCAATATTGTTATTATTGTTATCCATTTTCACCATACACAGCAACTAAAGAGGGAAGATCTTCCCCTTTCAAATCGATTTCTTTTGTTGACCAAACATCACATTTATTTTGTTGACCAGGTTCCTCTTCAATAGATCAAAAAATCATTGCGTTGAAAGGATAAAATAAACACCATGTTTTCGTGGAGCAACATCTCCATATAAGAGTTAGCAAATCACTGCTTTGAAAGGCTAAAAATAACCTTGTTTGCCTTGTCTTGAAAGTTGAATGTATATGCTCTCCCCTTAACTGGGTGATTAAAAATCTAGACCACTCTTACACTTTTAGTCATATTGCATTAAAACCTTTAGCAAGCCTACCTTCCCGAGGGGTTGAAAAACTCTTAAAGCCATCTTTGGCCGGTGTGAAGGGAACAACCTAAATGGGAAATGACTTTGAAGCCAAGTGTTCCAACCTACTATAATCAAAAGTGGAAAGTGATGAAAGTCCTTTTCAATGGTTGCGCGCAACGATTAGCCTTCCCCCAGTATCCTTGAGATACGTAAAGCCTTTGTTCTAAAGGTTGGGAAGCCTCCTGAGGGAGTTTATCACTGACTACTGAACAGGAAGCCTGATTACGAACCTTAGCATAGAAACTTTGAGCCGAGTCAGTATCCAGACATTTGTAATATCATAGTGCAAGGGTGGGGAAGAATCTGCCCCCAAGATCGCTCACCATATATCTCCCAAGATAACTACTCAATTGTGAAGCAATTCACTTTGGGTTAACTTTTGGCAAAAGGCAAAAAAATGGGCGCCCCCTAGGGGGTGATACGGTTGTTTGAGTTGACAGAGTATCGAGACTAGTGGGCTATGATATTGCTTATGACCCTTGAATAAAGAGTCTAACTGAAGTGCATGTTGTATCTAGACTTGTCAAAACATTAAGGATTTGAACACATCCTCGCAGAACATACACTTATTGTTTAGATTAAGCAAAATGGTTGTCTCTTTGGTGCTGTGTCTTCATTTGTTACTTCAGAAAATCATCTATCATCGCTGAAAAACTCAAAACAAAATTCCAAAAATTGTAGAAAAGCAACCAAGTCAAATTATCAGGGCAGTTTAGCGTGTAAGAGGAACCTCTTAGCACGTAGAAACCATCTTTTAGCGCATTAGACCTTCACCTTAGTGCATTAAGTGTAAACGTTAGCGCTTTATCAAAATCCAAAACTAGCAGTTTCAAGTAGCGCTTTTTGAAAATAGTTTAATGCATTGGAGCATCAGCTTAGCGCATGGAAATCAAACCTTAGCGCGTAGGTTTTAACAGTTAGCGCATTGACAACCCATATTAGTGCGTAACCTTTTGAACCAAGACAAAATCAATATAATTTAGTTAGTGCGTAATAGGGGGCAGCTTAGTGCGTGGAGTCTGTTCTCTAGCACTTTAAGAACTTTCTATAGTGCATCTCATCTCTGCTTTAGCACATAGCCAAAACCAGAAAAACAGGGGGCAAAATAGAGGTCATTTTTGAAAAATTGTAGAACAATTTTAGAAGCTTTCTTTCCTCAGCTTGAACTTCATCAAATAGAAAACCAAAATAGAGTATCCAAATCTATTCTCAAAGCATGTTTTCTGTCAAACAAAGTTGTCCAAAATCTGAAACTAGTCACAAGATAACACATCTCTCCTATTAGAATCTGGAAACCTCATCACAAGTATCAAACATGTCCTTCAATCAAATGGATTTTTATCCCAAAACACACTTGTTTTAAAAAACTCCAAGTTGTCAAATCGAGTTTCCATATCGGGAAAGCTCATATTCCATATCATTTGACATGCTTTGTCATGAGGGGGCATCTAAACCTTCACTTTGATAAAGTAAAACTTGAGTTTCCAAAACAAGCTAAACTAAATCCAAAACAAATCAAAGGAAACCATTGATCACTTGTGCATGACTAATCCTCATATTCTAAGAAGAAAGCGTATTTATCATAACAATAAGTTGAAGAAACAACAACCCAGTTCTTCGAAACTTGCCAAAAGAAATAAGTTTTCATACATCAATCACCAACTCTTCAAATCTCATCGCACATTCCTTTGTCATATACTCTTGTATCTTCAAGACAAAACCAACGAATTTGACAAGGAACCATTGAGGAGTATTTCATTCTGTCAAAAATCAACATTCAGTCAACGCATAAATCAAGGATGAAAGATCAATCCAGCCTTCTTTCCCAAAGAGTGCATCACTTACAACATATCTCAGTTTGAACCACCAACCCGTGAGCAAAACATCGAAGAGGAGTTCATTCCCTTTGTCACAGAAAGTTGTTACTGGATGCCCATTGTTACTCATTCTCAACAAAACAAACAAAGTGAAATGCAACCAAAATCCAGCATGAATTGGAGATTATCAAATCCTTTCGAGGGTCTACATCTAGAGGACACTGAAATTACTGAAGAACTCCTTCAAGAGTTATAAGAAAGTGCTTCATTTCAAAGGCTTGTGGAAAGACTCATGGAAAATGACAAAGAAAAATATCTACTCATGCTCACAAGCAAAGGAGTTAAACTTCCTGAAGATTTGGACATTGACATTTTTAGAATAAGATCTTGACATTATGAATATCAAGAATGACAAAGAGAGGAAGAAGCCTATGACCCTGAAAAAAACATACATGAGCAAAATCTGCCAAAACAAAACTTGCCTGAGCAAGATACCCCTGAGAAAAACATCCCCGAACCAAACATACCGTTCCACACACCATTTTAGCTGAGAACTAATACAAGGGAAAAACCCTTCCCTCAACAAAATAATGCACCTTTGATTTCTCTCACTCAACAAATGCAATGATATGTCAATGATGAACCACTAGTACCAAACCGGTACTGAGAGGGGGGGGGGGGTGAATCAGTACAAACACAAATACAGTCAAAAACTGGTTTGACAGCAAATGCTCCAAATGACTGACAACTAGGGATACCGGTAAAGCAAAGTGCAACCGATAACATCCAGTATAGCTCAATCAGTCATGAACCGGTCACTCAATAAGTTTTCCTCTTAGCTCAATACTACAGTATCATTATATTCTCATGCATAAACCAGTAAACTTGACCATCAGATCTTTACAACAATGAGCTCAATATGTTTTATAGATAGGCATAAAACATAGAACCTTCATGTGCTTAACAGATAAAACAAAGCATGACAAGACACAAGCATTTCACATGACACACATATTTTTCACATGGAAACCCAACTGGGAAAAACCACGGTGGGAATGAATACCCACAAGCTAATTTTTGAACTCTTTAGAAGTCCGCTCTATTAGGAGCCTTGTCTAGTTAAGGACATTTCAAATAGGTTCTGGTAGGAACCGATCCTGTTAAGGATCACCCGGTTAAGGGTTAAACTCAGTAGGGTCACCTTGTTAGAGGATTTCAAGAGCTCAATAGCTGAAAGGATCTCCTAAGCTTCTCTAGCTTCTTAGAACTCATTAGCCTTGAGTTACCTGGTTAAGGGATTTGAAACAAGCCGGTTAAGACCACCCGATTTAAGGGATTTTGAATCAAGCCAGTTAAGGCTACCCTGTTAGGGGATTTTACAACTGTTGAAGTGGTTAGGAATCAATAGGTATTACAATGATCTATTAACAACACTTAATGCTAATGCAGATCCATTTAGGCTCCTCTCTTCCTTCTGCACATTCACTTTGTAGGTATCTCTTCTCTCCTTTGGTCTAGCAAGAATCACGTATCACTTTCCTTGGATACACACTCACAATTTTTTGCCAACAAACTCAGAAAGAAACCCAACATCGACCTTATAGGAGACATACAGGTCGGTAGCAAAAACCCTAAACCTTAAACCTGTTAGGTTAAGCAATTCAAACGGTTCGATCCTGGCCGTTGAATCATGCTGCATTAAATGCAACAATCTTGAATCAATCTCAAGACATTCTCCATCATCCATTATCCACCGTTTTCATGGCGGCTAATAACCCATCACACGTTATCACCATTTGACAGACTTCACACATTCTCGAGGTAGATAGGAATAGTTATCTTCATGCAAGATCCTTCATGCACTCAGAGCTTACGTGGCAACACGATCTGTCCTCCATCATACCGCTAACTCATCACACAAAGATCACCGATTGAGTCACACAGACTTGAGGTACTCCAACCGGAAACCCTGAAGTGGAAGCTACCTCAACTGGTAGTCATACAGTGCTTCCATGTGCCAGTTCCCATAACTTCATGCCGATTCCCATAACTACATGCCGGTTCACCTTGAACAAATATGCCGCTTCACTTTGGCATATCAACCGGTTTACACATATGCCAGTTTCTCTCTCTTCACTTATCACATGTGCCGGTTCACACTATGTCCCATATTGACATCAATGACAACATACAATATCATTATGTCTTCATGACAATTCACATAAGGCTCATGCCGGTTCACATAATGCCAACAATCTCCCCCTTTGGCATTGATGGCAATATACAAAAGATATCTTCTCTGCTTCACATCTTCTCCCCATTTGCTGCAGATATCTTTTCGCTTCACTCCGTCTCCTTTGACAACAATGCCAAAGTGGAGATATAGTAATGACTGTTTCATCATGCTGCTCCCTCTGAGGATTAGCATCCTTCAACACAACAATCAACCAAAACCTTATTTTTCCAGTACCTGACTGATGTGGAACAATCACTTTTAGTTCACCTCCTGAAGGGGAAATACCCCTAATTCACCTCTCAAATGCACAAATGTTGTCTTTGGGAGAGGCTTGGTGAATATGTCTGCTAACTGCTCCTTACTGGACACATGCTCCAGTGCAATCTCTTTATTTTGAACCTTTTCCCTTAAGAAATGATACTTAAGCTCAAAATGCTTGGTTCTAGAATGTAAAACCGGATTCTTTGATATATTGATAACACTTGTGTTATCACAGAATATACTTACCGGTTTAGATACAAGGATCTTGAAGCCTTCCAGTACATGCTTCATCCAGATTATCTGAGTGCAGTTCATGAAAGCTGCAACATACTCCACTTCCGCTGTAGACTGAGAGATGCAACTCTGCTTTTTACTCATCCATGAGACCAGTCTACCACCGAGAAAGAATGCACCACCGATTGTGCTCTTCCGTTCATCCACATTACCGGCCCAATTAGCATTTGTGAATAATTTCAGATTGAAATTATTGCTGTATGGGTACCACAATCCATAGTCAACTGTTCCCTTCAGATACCTAAGAATCCGCTTGACTGCACTCAAGTGAGATTCTCTTGGACTCTTTTGGAACCTTGCAATGATGCCAACTGCATGTGCAATATCTAGTCTGCTATGCACTACATAATGCAACTTACCAATCATTGATCGGTATTCCTTCTCATCAACCAGTGCGGAATCATCCTCCTTTGTCAATTTGCAACCGGTCACCATCGGTGTACCAACCGGTTTGCTATCTTCCATGCCAAAAGTCTTCAACACCTCTTTGACATATTTGGACTGAGTGATGAAGATTCCATCTTTCATCTGCTGGATTTTTAGTCCAATGAAGAACTTAATCTCCCCTATGAGTGACATCTCAAACTCTTTTTTCATCTCATTAGCAAACTCATGACTCACCTTGTCATCTCCACCAAAGATGATATCATCAACAAAAACTTCATAGATCAGAATCTGATCTCCTTCAGACTTCAAGTAGATATTGCTATCTTCACTTGTTCTCTCAAATCCAATCTTCACAAGATGGGAATGTAGGTGCTCATTCCATGCCCTAGGTGCTTGCTTTAGACCATATAATGCTTTATGTAGCGTACATACCATGTCACTATCTTCAGATAGGGTAAACCCATCTGGTTGCTCAATATACACCTCCTCTTCAAGTACACCATTTAGGAATGTAGATTTTACATTCATTTGATATACCTTGAATCTCTTAAAAGATGCATATGCAAGAAGCATATGAACTCCTTCCAATCTAGCTACAGGAGAAAAGATTTCTCCATAGTCTTCACCTTCTTCTTGAGAATATCCTTTGCATACCAGTCTGGCTTTATTCCTAATCACTGTGCCATCCTCATTCAACTTATTTCTGAACACCCATTTGGTGCCAATGACATTTTTATGTTTTGGTCTGGGTACCAAGGACCATGTACCATTTTTCTCTATCTGGTCAAGTTCTTCTTCCATTGCCTTGATCTAGTCTTCATCTTTATGAGCCTCTTTGAATAACTTAGGCTCAAATTCAGAGATCATACATGAGTTTTCTTTGATCTTTATTTTGGTAAGGATTTCTGCATCCTTATCACTTATGATCTGCTTGGGATCATGATTCAACTTGACATACTAAGGAATGGTCCTCACTGGTTCTTCATCCTCATCTTCATCAGTATCAACATTCATCGATTTAGGAACACTGTTATTGGTACTCGGTTGACTGACAACCGGTTCCTAAAAGGTTGCAACCAGTTCATTTACAGCTTGCTCACTGCCGGTTTCCTCAGTCTTCTCAGGGGATTCATCAACTCTTACATTGATGCTTTCCATAATTCTCTGAGTCCTATTGTTGTAGCACTTGAAAGCTTTACTCTTGGTGGAATATCCTATAAATATTCCCTCATCACATTTAGCTTCAAATTTACCTTGGTGTTCACTCCTCTTGATGTAACATTTGCTACCAAATACCTTAAAGTAGTTAACCATAGGTGTCTTACCGGTCCAATACTCATAAGGAGTTTTGTCCTTACCCTTTTTGATGAGTACTCGGTTCATAGTGTAGACTGTAGTGCTCACCGCTTCTCTCCAAAAGGTGTGAGCAACCTTTCCTTGGATCAACATGGTTCTAGCTACTTCAACCATAGTCCGGTTATTCCTCTCTGCTAGGCCATTTTTGCTATGGAGTCCGGAGGGCAGAGAACTGTCTCTTGATGCCAAATTCTTTGCAATACTTGTTGAATTCACTAGAAGTGAATTCCCCTCCTTGATCAGTTCTGAGACATTTGATCCTTTTACCGCTTTCCTTCTCCACTAATGCTTTGAAAGCTTTGAATTTTCCAAAAGCTTCAGACTTGTCTTTCAAGAATGTGACCCACATCATTCTTGAGCAGTCAACAGTGAGAATCATGATGTACCTATCACCCTGCACACTTCTAGTTTTCATAGGACCACATAAATCAGTATGCACAAGATCAAGCAAGTTGTCAGCAGTGAAAGATTTACCTTTAAAGGTTGAGGAAGTCATTTTCCCTAATTGACATTCTCTACACAAGGTATTATCCAGTTTTCTCAGCGCCGACAACCCTCTAACTACCTTGATCTTACTAGCCTTCACAATGTTATCAAAGTTCACATGGAAGAATCTCCTATGCCATATCCAACTATCATCAAGCTTAGCCATAAGACATGTACTTATATTTGCATTCAGATGAAATAGGTTACCTTTAGTCTGCATGCCGGTGGCTACCAATTTACCATCTTTACCTTTGATTCTGCAAACTCCATTCTTGAATTACAGAGTGAGACCACTGTCATTTAGCTGGGCAACACTTAGAAGGTTGTGTCTGAAACCATCAACCTAGTACACATTGTCAGCACTACTCTTTCCATTCAAAGAGATGGACCCTCTGCCTTTGACCATGCATGGTGCATCATTGCCAAAGCGAACCACACCACCATCATACTCCTCTAAGGATAGAAACTTGCTCCAGTCAGCAGTCATATGGTGAGAACCTATCAATGATCCACTCATTAGAATCATCAAACCGGGAGACAAGAGCCTTCTTGTCTACCACATCTTCCTTTGCAACAACAAACACAATGTCTTCATTCTCTTCATCTTCTGATTCCTCATTTGTGACACCTTCATCAACTGCCACAAAATAATTTCTCTGGTTTCCTCTTTTGAATTTCTTGAACCTTTCTGGTTTATCCTTGTTGTCACTATTAGGACAGTTCATAGCAATATGTCCTATCCGGTTACAGGAGAAACATTTCAAAGGAAGCTTACCTTTGTATTTACCGGTTCCTTTTGGAAATCTCCTGGCAAGAAGAGATTCAAATTCCATTAGAAACTCTTCATCCTTCATTTCTCTATTCCGATTAGGTTCCCCACTAGTGCTAGCCTCTTTTCCTTTCCTGGATGGTATAGCAGAAGCTTTAAAAGCTGATTTTGTCTTTTGAACACTACCATCAAAACTATTCAGCTCATGGGTTGTCAACTTGGCTATGATGGAGTCTAAGGACGCCTTAGACTTGTCTATTGATCTCAGCTCCTGAATAGCAGCAACCCTTATTGCATAGACTGACAACAGGGATCTCAAGACTTTACTTACCACAGTGGAATCTTCTATTTTGCCACCTGCACTCTTTATTTCTCCAACAACTGTTTTGATTCTTATTCCATACTACTGAATGGTCTCTCCTTCAACCATCCACATGTCTTCAAACTTTCCTCTCAAGCTCTCTTCCTTAGCCTGTTTTACATGCTCATCACCACCATAGATATTTTCAAGAGCATCCCATACCTCTTTGGAATTTGCCTTGTCCTGAACATCAATAAATTCAATGTCAGATAGGCTACCGATGAGGCTTCCATGACTTGCCCATTTTCTTGTATCTCTCTCTTTTGGTCATCGGTGAGAGTACCAGTAGGAACAACATATACATTTTCAACATAACTCCAGTGTTGAACACCCATGCTTTTGATGAATATCTTCATCCTGTCTTTCCACATACCAAAATTTTCCCTGTTAAACTTTGGACCTTCTCTCTTCATCATTTGACTAGGATCTTTTCCTCAAGCAGTTAAGCTTACATAACATAGGACTTGGAGGGCTCTGATACCAATTGATATGTCAATGATGAACCACTAGTACCAAACCGGTACTGAGAGGGGGGGGGTGAATCACTACAAACACAAATACAGTCAAAAACTGGTTTGATAGTAAATGCTCCAAATGACTGATAACTAGGGATACCGGTAAAGCAGAGTGCAACTGGTAACATCCAGTATAGCTCAATCAGTCATGAACCGGTCACTCAATAAGCTTTCCTCTTAGCTCAATACTACAGTATCATTATATTCTCATGCATAAACTAGTAAACTTGACCATCAGATCTTTACAACAATGAGTTCAATATGCTTTATAGACAGGCATAAAACATAGAACCTTCATGTGCTTAACAGGTAAAACAAAGCATCACAAGACACAAGCATTTCACATGACACACATATTTTTCACGTGGAAACCCAACTGGGAAAAACCACAGTGGGAATGAATACCCACAAGCTGCTTTTTGAACTCTTTAGAAGTCTGCTCTGTTAGGAGCCTTGTCCGGTTAAGGACATTACAAATAGGTTCTGGTAGGAACCGATCCTGTTAAGGATCACCCGGTTAAGGGATACTCGGTTAATGGTTAAACCCAGTAGGGTCACCTTGTTAGAGGATTTCAAGAACTCAATAGCTGAAAGGATCTCCTAAGCTTCTCTAGCTTCTTAGAACTCATTAGCCTCGAGTTACCTGGTTAAGGGATTTGAAACAAGCCGGTTAAGACCACCCGATTTAAGGGATTTTGAATCAAGCTAGTTAAGGCTACCTTGTTAGGGGATTTTACAACTGTTGAAGTGGTTAGGAATCAATAGGTATTACAATGATATGTTAACAACACTTAATGCTAATGCAGATCCATTTAGGCTCCTCTCTTCCTTCTGCACATTCACTTTGCAGGTATCTCTTCTCTCCTTTGGTTTGGCAAGAATCATGTATCACTTTCCTTGGATACACACTCACAATTTTTGCCAACAAACTCAGAAAGAAACCCAACATCGACCTTATAGGAGACATATAGGTTGGTAGCAAAAACCCTAAACCCTAAACCTGTTAGGTTAAGCAATTCAAACGGTTCGATCCTGACCATTGAATCATGCTGCATGAAATGCAACAATCTTGAATCGATCTCAAGACATTCTCCAGCGTCCACTATCCACTGTTTTCATGGTGGCTGATAACCCATCACACGTTATCACCGTTTGACAGACTTCGCACATTCCCGAGGTAGATAGGAATAGTCATCTTCATGCAAGATCCTTCACGCACACAGAGCTTATGTGGCAACATGATCTGTCCTCCATCATACTGCTAACTCATCACACAAAGATCACCGATTGAGTCACATAGACTTGAGGTACTCCAACTGGAAACCCCAAAGTGGAAGCTGCCTACCAACCGGTAGTCATACAGTGCTTCCATGTGCCGGTTCCCATAACTTCATGCCGGTTCCCATAACTACATGCCGGTTCACTTTGAACAAATATGCCGCTTCACTTTGGCATATAAACCGGTTCACACATATGCCGGTTCCTCTCTCTTCACTTATCACATGTGCTGGTTCACATTATGTCCCATATTGACATCAATGACAACATACAATATCATTATGTCTTCATGACAATTCACATAAGGTTCATGCCGGTTCACATAATGCTAACATGCAAATGTTGCAAAAACAAATGCAAGACACGCAACAAGGGATAACAGTACGGTACTCCTTAATTGAAATTTGTCCTTATCCTTTTGATACATGATTGAACATGGTGCATTTTCCCCCAAACTCTGACATTCCCAAACTTGACAAATATGATGGGAAAAGCGATCCCCGTGACCATGTGCGAGAATTTTGTACAATAAGTCTAGAATTCTCCCATGCTGACACCTATTTGATGAGGTTATTCCCAAGAAGCTTGGGAGGGCAAACAATGGAATGGTTATTCAAAATCACACCTCCCATCAGATCATTTGATGAACTAGTCAACAAATTCATAACTCAATATTCCTATAACATTCAACATGCTATCACTATGCTAGATGTCTGTAATACCAAGCAGAAAAACAATGAAAGATTCATGGTATTCCTTCAACGTTGGTGGTGTATGGTTTCGAGATATCCTTGAGATGTGCCTGAAAAGGAAAAGATGGATATTTTCATCGACAACTTGAATAGTGAGATGAGTTACATACTCAAACTTCAATGCATACCATCTTTTGCCAAGTTGATTGAGAATGGCATCCAAGTAGAAGAAGCATGTGTCAAGAAAGGAACATTAAAATTCTTCAAAGAAGGAACAAGTTCATTCAATTACAACAACCAAAACAACAACAACTTAGACAAATCCAGGTTCTAGACCAGAAACAAAAACACTGGGAATGAAGGAGGCAATGAATCAAATGATCCAAAATCCAAGCAACCAGTGCTAGCATTATCAAGTAATCCCCAAGCTACAAAGAATCCCAAAGGTGCTAACCAAGGCACTAACACTTATGCACCACATACCAATCAAGATCAACTCAACATAAACAACACCAACAATACCCAAAACAATAATACCAATTGAGGACCTAATCCAAACTCACGGGGTAATACAAACAACTTTCCAAAATGCATTTACACACCACTGGGGCAATCACTGGAGTTAGCATTCAGAGAACTCCTGGCAAACAAAATTATCTACTTACCATCGATCAACAACTTTGAACCACAAATGAAACCACCCTGGTGGAATGACTCTCACTTTTGTGGTTTTCATCATAACAAAGGTCATCAAACAAATGATTGCATGAGATTGAAAAACATTGTTCAAGACATGATTGATAGAGGCGATTTAACAATCGATGGTCTCAAGACAAATTGTGACCATGGAGAATTTAAAAATCCTCTTCCAAACTACAATAAGGATGGAGCCTCAACCTCGAACAATACACGTGGGGCTCGTATCAATCACATATACAATAACACCATCAATCATATATCAGCTGAGGATAATCAAGTAAATGTCATCATAATCAGAGACAAGCGTGAACATGAATCCATCAACATAACAACCAGAGCTCAAAAATATGCCTAGAAGGGGCATATGTCAATGACAAACACTGTACCCAAAATTTAGTATGATCTAGTCAGTCAACTGCGCAAAACTCTTGCTCAAATATCTATACTAGAGTTGCTAAAACTTTCACCAAAACACAAAGACATATCGGAACAAGCGTTACTAGAAACAAATGTACCTCAAGATCTAGATGCTGACAAATTCCAAGCCATGGTAGCTCATATGATAGGGCCTCATAACCTCACTTTTTTTGAGCATGATAATATCTCATTGAGCCATCCACACAATACTCCACTCCACATTGAAGTCTTGGTCTACAAGCATCGAGTCAAATGAGTATTAATAGATGGAGGAGCTGGACTCAATATCTGTACCTTAAAACTTATCCGTGCATTAGGCTTCTTTGAGCAATATATTGATCCACGCAAAAAGATCACTATCAAAGCATATGATGATGAAGAGAGATCATCCAAAGGAATAGTAATGTTGCCAATTCAAGTAGGAACAATATGAAAGGACACTATGTGCCAAGTCTTGGACATAGACCTCACATATAATATCTTATTTGGTCGACCTCGGATACATGAAATGCAAGCAATACCTTTTACTTATCACCAGTGTGTTAAGTTCCCCTACAATGGGCAGGAGATTTCTATATCAACAGATCACAATCCTTTTCAACATTGTAATGCTATGGGGGCAGCCCAAGACAGCTTGGTTCCACATAATAGAGAAAAACAAAGTAACTCAGCACCAGATCTTCAACAAGAAAAGTCTACATCACTATCTATGGATTTCAAACAGAAGATGAAAATCAAAGAGCAGGGTATGGGAGAATACTCTTTGGAGCTGTTATGTTTAGCCAACTTACCAGTATCACCTAAATCTCATTGGTTACCTTCAACATCAACACATCAAGTGACATAGCCCATCACCAAGTTTGATGACAAATTTATTCAACTAGGCACTCTAGCACATGAATCGGAGGAGAAAGACATCCTTAGTTGGTTGTATAAAGATGAGGAAGAAGACAGAGCAGCTACTATGGAGGTAGCTATACCAACACACCTGTATGGAAAAGGTTACCTAATCATGCAACATATGGGATACCATGGCAAAGGACCTATCGGCAAGCGTCAGGAAGGCATCACAGAACAATTGGATCCTCCTTCACAATTCATTCTACCACCAAGGAAAACACCAAGCAAATACCAAAAAAGGATTGGGCTATGAATATATTCTACCACCAAGGAAAACAACAAGCTAATACCAAAAACCTCAGTCGAAAGCAAAGAAGAAATACAGGGAGGACTCCTGGCAAGAAGCACTATTTGAGTCAATAGAGACAATACACAAAGAACGTGAAAATCAAGAACAAAAGCAACATCAAGAGAAGCCCATCAAACAAAAGAAGGACACATCTACTGTAGAAGCACATCATATTCAAGAACCAATATCCGAAAAAGAGGAATCACCTCCTGATAACATCATTCCTCCCCAAGGAGAGACAATATATGAACAAATGTAAAGAGTGGAAGCCGGATCTGACATAGAATAAGAGAAAACTATCAAACTTGTATCGAACATCAAAGACCCATTCTCACCCTACAACATACCAGTCCACAACACTACCAGAATCTGGGATACTACCTCTGAGACTGATTCCAATGAATATGAATGGGGCATCTGTTCTAATGTTACTGAAGATATTTGTGCAAATGACAGTCATACATCTATCTCTCAAGAAGAACGCGCCACAGAATCTAGACCACTTGAATTTGGTCCACAAAATATCTATGATGCCAAGGAAAATGAGAAGCGACATTACAAGCAAGTCTATCCAAAAAATGATACCATTGAAGACCTGATGAAATCCTTAACTTCTTTAACACCCAGGCCAATCACGATGATACCTCCATCCTGGCACTTACAACACCTGAACTTGATCCACCTAATGACTCCGTACCACTTGTCTTTCCTGACCTCATAGATTGGGATGAACCTGAAACTCATGATATACCAATTTTCCTAAATGATGAATCCATTATCCATTACTTGTGTACCGTTAAACTAGAAACAAACTCTGCCAGTGAAAAAAATAACGACATCTACCATTAGGGGAGTACCAAGTCTCTCGGTCACAAAAATGAACAAAATAAAATATCTATTGCTGAAAACCAGTCAATGGCAGCAATAGATCACAAAAAAGTAAAAATAAAGGATGCATCTGAGGGTGAAAACCTTTGTAAGGCACCTAAAGATGGGAGACTTGACACTCTTCCTGAAAATTATCACGAGTGATCACCCATATTGATTGAGCCCACTCAATCAGTCAACATTGGTACTACAGAAGCAGCCAAAAATATACACCTTGCAGAATCTTTGACAGAGGAAGAAAGATCAGAGTTTATCAATTTTTTTAAAGAAAAGCAAATCAACTTTGCTTGGTCATACACAGATGTGCCTGGAATTGATCCACAATTAATCATGCATCACTTGTTCATTACTCCAAGAGCTAAGCTAGTCAAGCAAAAACTACGAAAGATGAATCCACAGGTGGCACTCATGGTTAAAGCTGAGCTAAAGAAACTATTAGGTTTCAGATTCATTCAACCTATCGACTATGCTGAATGGATTTCCAACATTGTACCAGTATCAAAACCAGATGGCAGTATTAGAATATGCACTGATTTTAGAGATGTCAACAAAGCATGTCTCAAGGATGACTTTCCTTTACCCAATATCGACATAATTGTAGACCTCACAACAGGCCATGCAATGCTATCACTAATGGACGGTTTTTCAGGCTATAATCAAATCAAGATAGCCCTGGAGGATCAATATAGAACAACATTTACCTGTCCCCAGGGAACATACTGTTGGAATGTCATGCCTTTTGGCTTAAAGAATGCAGGAGCAACTTATAAATGAGCAATGACAACAATCTTTCATGACATGATGCATACCTTCATGGAGGACTATGTGGATGATTTACTAGCTAAATCATTCACCAGAGCAGAACATTTAAGCATCTTAGAATTTTTTTTGACAGATTGGAAAAATTCCAAGTCAGGCTCAACCCTAAGAAGTGTGTCTTCGGGGTTACATCAGGCAAGTTACTAGGCAACATAGTTTCTGCTAAGGGTATTGAAGTGGATCCAGCAAAGGTAAAGCCATTATGGAGATGCCACCACCAAAGAACATCAACTAGCTCAGATCTCTACAAGGATGGCTCCAATCAATCAGGCGATTCATCGCTCAATTAGCAGATAAAAGTCTCCCATTCAATCATTTGCTACATAAAAATGTACCATTCGGATGGGAAGCCAAATGTGCAAAATCATTCTATCAAATCAAGCAATATCTAATGAACCCACTAGTTCTAGTACCACCAATAGCAGGGAAGCCACTCATTCTCTACATTTCAACAACAGATATATCACTAGGGGCATTGTTAGCACAAGAGGATCAATAGGGAAAGGAATGAGCTATATACTACATCAGCAGGACATTGAACAAATATGAACTAAACTATACATTCATTGAGAAGGCTTGTCTAATAGTGGTATTTGCCTCTCAAAAGTTCTAGCATTACATGCTAGCTCACACAATTAAGCTAGTTGCAAAAATTGATCCTCTCAAATATTTACTCAACAAAGCAACTCTTATAGGTAGATTGGCTAAATGGGTCATGATTCTTAGTGAATTTGATATCCACTACACAGAGCGATGAGCTATCAAAGGACAAGCAATTGCAGATCAACTAGCTAAAGCACCACTACCTTGAAAACAACCTATGGAGATTGAATTTCTAGACAGTGACATTCTTTCTATCTCCACCAAACAATGCATCTTATACTTTGATGGATCATATACTCGACATGGCTCAGGTGTTGGCATTCTGTTCATCACTCCTGAAGGGCACACCATACCAAGATCATATAGGCTTATGTTTCCATGTACAAATAACATTGTTGAATATGAGGCACTGGTTATAGGCATCAAAATGGCCATAGAATGGAGAATCACAGATTTAACAGTCTATGGAGATTCACAACTAGTCATCAATCAAATCAACAATGACTATCAGACAAAGGACGACAAGCTGCTACCATACAAGCGAATGGTGGATGATTTCAAACAATATTTTGTACACATCATCTTCAAGAAAATACCATGATTGGACAACAGAGCAACTGATGCAATGGCTACTATTGCTTCACTACTGCAAATTCCAAAGCAACAGAATCGTTGTGAGTTTCTGGTAGAGAAACTGTTCTCCCCAACCTATGACCATTCTGATTTCCATGTTATCTATGCCTTGACCGGTTCGGACTCTCCATTATATGGACCGATATACGACTATCTTAAAAGCAATATCCTACCCATTGACCTCTCCCAAAACCAAAAATGCAACTTTATCTGGCGAGCCGCCTGTTATACTCTCACTGCCGATACTTTGTACCGTTGAGGTCTAGATGGTACTCTTCTTCATTTCCTTGATCGTAATGAATCTGATTCCGCTTTACAAGAGATTCACAAAGGTATCTGTGGCACACATTCAAGTGGTCCTACTCTTGCTAAAAAACTTCTAAGAATGGGATATTACTGGCCGACAATGGAAAAAGACTCTTATCACTTTGCAAAGAAGTGTCCTAAATGCCAAATCCATGGAAATCTTATACATGCACCAGCACAAGAACTACAACCATTCACAACATCCTAGCCCTTTTTCTAGTGGGGACTAGACGTAGTCGACAAAATTCATCCTTCATCTTCAAATGGACACAAGTTCATTATAACTGCAACAAAATATTTTACCAAATGGATTGAAGCGGTCCCCATGACCACAATAACTGGGAAACAAATTACCTCTTTTATGCTTAATTATCTGATCTGCAGATATGGTTTTCCAAGTTCCATCATCACAAATAATGGACGACTTTTCAAGAACCAAGATGTGTGAGAACTATGTGAAAAATTCAAAATCCAACATCATTTTTCCACACCTTACTACCCATAGGGGAATGGTCAGGCATAAGCATCCAACAAGACAATATTGAAAATCCTAAAGAAAACAGTGAATGATGCAGGCAAAGATTGGCATGTACATCTCAATCCAGTACTTTGGGTATATAGAACTAGCATCCGCACACCTACGAGAGCTACACCATATTCATTGGTATATGGATCAAAAGCAATTTTACCATTAGAGGTAGAATTCCATCTCTCAGAGTCTCTTTGAAAGGCCTAATTCTAGATGAAGAATATTGAGTTAAATACTGCAGGAGCTCAAACTGCTAGATGAAAGAAGTCAACATGCCTACACTCATCTCAAAGCATATCAGCAACACATGTACAGAAGCTACAACCACAAGGTCATTCCTAGAATTTTTAAAATTGGTGACCTAGTACTCAAGGAAAATCCTAGGAATGAACAAGATCGAGAAAAGAAGAAAATTTGAACCTAACTGGTTAGATCCCTATGTCATCATATTAGCCTATGGATCAGGTGCTTATCAACTAACAAATTCAGAAGGAGATGTGCTCGATGAACCAACTAACAACATCTATCTAAAGAAATACTACACTTGAGTAGTCTAATGCATGAAAAAGTCAAAATATCAAAAATATCAAAAATCAAGAAAAAGCAAATAAAAAGGTACAATAAAAGCAACTGGTGAAAACCTGGCAACAGGCGCTATTGTGAGAGGATGACTCCTCTATCTATCTTTTATCATTATATCCACAGTTAAACACTATCGGCCATCGCCTGACATTTTTATCACAATATCCATCCAGGATATACTTAGTGTAGTCACTATCCCGATTTATCCGCCTATCCTTTCACCACATCTCACCATGGCTTGGTAATCACTGTACATATCCACATTCAGAAGCACACTTGGCTAGGGGTAGTATCAATCAAAACTTCCAGCAAATTCAAAATGTCAAAACTTGTAGCAAACTCAGAGCATCATATCCAGCAAACAAAACACAACAATCACAAAAACCACACATTGATCACTTAACGGGATTCACAAACTATAATGGATGATTTTATGAAGTATCAAATGTTGCATTTGGCATAAATTTTTGACTACTTTTGCACTGGAACTTTTTAATTATTGGATCCATCTACATTTTCTCAACAATGCTTCATGCTAGAGAAAGTCGTGGGGACTCGAATCTTTTTTAGTTTTCAGTTTGTGAGGCGATCATTTGTACTGTGTGGATACTTGTCTCGAGATGTGATTCACAACATATCATTGAAGACATGATTCCACTTTATGCATACAAATGGTTTAATCTTGTCTGTTTATACGCAATCCGCACTCAGGTCATCCTAGTTCAATTATACTTTGACACTTGTGCTATCTTGCAAAATCAAAAATCATGTAAATTTTTCTCAGGTCATTATGGTTCGATTATACCATTATGCTTGTATAAATTTTCAACATATCCCAAAACAAATCAATGCTCAATGATGATACCTACAGAGAAAGCAAACAACATGTGGCTATACAGGGATGACCAATGCAGAATGAGGATGCTCAAATCAATTAGCTGCATATCATTTTACAATTAGTTGCATATCATTTTCCAATTAGTTGCATATCATATCATACATCTCATTTTCAAGATACATCTCACAACATCATGTAGTAAACACATTATATTCATCGCATATCAAATCACATACATCTATGCATTGCATCATCATCATAGAAAAATCAAAATCATATAGCAAGCATCATCCATAACACATCACATGAGGATCAAAGAAAATGGTGTCATATATATATATATATATATATATATATATATATATATATATATATATATATATATATATATATATATATATATATATATATATATAAATGATCAATGTACAAAATATGTCATGTTTGTGCAACAAAATGCTCAAAATACAATGGAGACAACATCTCTCAGCTATGACTATCTCCTGAGGGAGACGGTCTTGCTGCAGATGTCCCAACACCTGGATCTCTAGGTGGATCCTATCTAGGAGGCCCTATCACGCCTCTGCTCTCTATCCTTGACCCAGTCTCTTGAGATCGACTGGATCTCGAAACTGTGAAACTCTGCACTCGACACTCCCTGGGCACTGCATCCTTATAATGTCATTGGTAGTACTCTGCCTCCTTAGCTCTCAAATCTAGCTCTCTCAAGGTGTCTCTCATCGGGCCACCTGCTTCATTCTCTGCAAACTCACTGCAAGCTCCTGTGCTCGACCCCGACACTCTATCTCAGTGTCTCGCTCTGTGGTCAGCTGAATAATCTAACGTTGATGCACCAACAACTGTGTCTACAAATGCTGCATTCACAACTGCAACGATCTAATTTGCACATCCTCCAGATGCGTCAGAATCCTCATTTGCAAGGGTAGCTGTGAAGGGGTACCCCCTATCCCTCTACCTATCCTCGGTATTGGTGGAGGTAAAACATCTGACCTCCTCCTCTGGGCTGATTGTCTGAAATCATCATGCCCTCCCACCACCGCTATCACCTCTCCAGCCCTGTCCTCACCCCCAACTCTGATAGCCAAACCTCCTCTCCCTCTATCCACCACAACCCGCTGCACTTCTCTCTCGACTCGTATCCCTTTATCACCACCATCTCCACCCCTGTCTCCTCTCCTCCCTCGATCCAATCTCCCTCTATCCCCTCACCGACCTCGACCACCTCCTCCACCATCTCTCCCATTGCCTCCTCCTCCATCACCACCTCCCTCATCTACCTCCTCACCAGGCTCTTCCTGTCTCCCTATCCTCTCAGGATGATCATCCTCATCATCATCAAAAGTAGGAATCATCTCAGTTAGATCTGATATCCTGGCCATTGTGCACGCTGTGAAGAGTCCTGCAAACTCATCAATCATCCCTGCATCCACTATCTCAGGGGCATAGTCCCATATCTAGTCGGCTAAGTGAAAGAAATCTGCCATGACCGCCACACTATCAATCATGGGTCCCCACTCTAGAATATCCTATCTCCATGGAGCATATAAGCATGCTCCCTATGGAATCCCCTGTTGTCAACCATACTGCCAAAACACCTGACTATGCAGAAACCTCTCAATAACAAAGGGCGTTTGCCCTATCAGATACCTCGACATATATACATAGGGCATCTCCATCCCATCCTCTGCCCATACCTCATAACTTGTATATGGTCACTAGACGACCGTATCAATATCATCCAAAACTCTCCTCCCGTGCTCTAGTTTGCCTAGCTTACACTGGACAACTATCCCTCGATATCCATATGCGTAAGGACACCCAACATGCCTATCTCTGTCTGCCAGTGGCCTAGCTGCGGGAATATGCTCCCATGCCCATACCTGTAGCAGTGTGACTCTAATAAACTGCTATAACCCAAGTATACCACCTGATGCAATTCCCTGTATAAGTGGGCCAGCATAGCCGACCCCCATGCAAAACGGTGACCCTGTGTCACCATGTCCTCCAAAACCAACACCCATCCTACTGTCAGTCCCTTCGACCTATGGTCAGGACATAAGAACCCACCTATGAAACCTACCAGTACTGATGGTAGAGGAGCGTAATCCAAATCTAAGAACTCCTGCTAGGGGATCTTGTACTCGCAAACTCTATCATCCCGCAGAATCTAGTGAAGTGCCTCTGTCCCACCCTCCTCAGTTTGCGCATAGGGTAGCAATGCACCTACCACAGGAATTCCTAGAATCCGATAGCAATCCTCAGGCATCATTGTGATCTCGCCTGTCGCCAAATGAAAGGTGTTCGTATCACTATGCCACCTTTCCGCCAATGCTATCAATAAACCTTGGTTAACGATAAACCGAGGCATCTCTAACAACGAGGACAAGACACACCTCTCAATAATATCCCTATCAGCCGATGTTAATTGTGGTATCAATGACCATGGTCTCAGAAATCACTCTTGTGACTGAACCACTCCAAGGCGCTCCTGATAAACAACAAAAGAAGTCCAATATCAGTTTCCTCATCAAAAACATTGATATCAAAATCAAATTCCTATCAAAACTTGAAACTTTGAAAATCTAATCAAGTTCCACATCATATCAATCCATTTTCATATCAAATCATATCGGCTTGTAACACAACTCAAGTTTCACAATCATATCAGCTTGTAACACAACTCAAGGTTCACATCCATATCAACTTGTAACACAACTCAAGTTTCACATTCATATCGACTTGTAACACAACTCAAGTTCCACAATCAATGTAGCTTGTAAAATAACTCAAGCTCCACATATATATCAACTTGAAACATTGCAAATCAAATCAAGTTCATATCAAAAACATCCATATCAAAAACCACATCATATCAAATCAGAATCAAATCAATATCAACTTGAAACATTGCAAATCAAATCAAGTTATATTATAACTCATATTGGACAACTTATCAAAACAATGACAACAGACACACAGACTAACAATTTGCACCTATCTCGGTAGAACTGGCATCAACCTACCAATTTTCTTCATCCAAAAAGCACACTTTACCAAAAATTTTCCCCTATGCGCTAAACAATCTTGTCTACATGCTAAACAATCTTGTCTACGCGCTACCCTGTCCTCACAAAGCACTACCCAATCCACCCTATTCACTAGCTAGCACCCACGTGCTATCCCTTTTCTCCAAGGCGCCACCTAACCTACCCCGAGTGCTAAACTACCCTATGCGCTATCCTATCCTGGTTTGGCACTACAAACCTAACCTTATGCGCTAGGGTATACTTACGCGCTACCTATGCCTACCAATGCGACCACCTAAGAACCCTATGTGCTAGGTCTAACCTATGCGCTACCCATTCTATCATATGCGCTACCCTGTGATCCCAGTGCGCTAACCTAATCCTAAGCACTACCCTAATATTTTTGGATGCTACCCTATTTTATTGGACCCTATGCGCTACAAAACCTATCGTATGCGCTACGCTTTGACCCTGACGTGCTAAACCGACAAATCCTTGTGACAAAATTGAAAACATGATTAAAAACGACAAAATAAAAAATCCAAAAGGGGTCAAAAAGGTTGACTTACTGATGGTCCATACACAACGGGTCTCCGATACCTTCGCATGCACTTGAATTGATGAGAAGCATAAGGAACCGCCATGTTGACTTTTCTCCAAGTGTCAATTTCTCTAAAGTCAACAAGCACAAATGAGACAAAAAGAAATCACTTTTTCCCTTTTATAGGGTAAATCGAAATTAGGGTTATGTGGAGGAACATGTAAATTGCTCATGGTGTCTCATCCAACCCTACCAAACATCATTATCAGGAGATGAATCAATTTATCACATTCAATATAGGCAAAAATTTAAAATACCATAAAATTTATCAAATTAATCCAAATCAAATCAAATGTTCAAAATTTTTGATTCATCTCCCGAGGGGGCATTATCAACGTCATTTATCAAATCTGGGGCACGACATGAACATCTCGACATAAAAAATTGATCATTACTAAATCATGGCGACACATCATTTTCTTTGAATCAACATGTGCACACACGTCACTTCAAAGAGGGGCAAAATGTAGACGTATACAAATGACCATATTCCTAAATGAATATTCAATGTTCATTTTATTCTCATTCCTCTATTTTAGTTAAATCTAATTTAATTAAATCACCCACATTCTTCTATTTAAATTAAATAAATTAATCAATTTACTTAGTTAAATTCACTTAAGCCTTTTACATCATTTAATTGAATAAATCATTTTATTTAATTAAATCCATTCTTCTTACTTTTAATTAAATTTACATTTAATTAATAGTTTACTCCAAACTGAATAAATCTAATTTATTTAATTTCCCAATTTGCAACCAAATTGAAATAAAACAATTTATTTTAATTAATCCTATTATCCCTCATCCACTTGCATTTTCCTACATCTCCCACTTGCATCCTAACCCTATTCCTAATTTCTTCTAGAATCCATCTAATCCTAATCAATTAACCTAAACCCATCCATTATCCCTTTTCCCTAAATTTGAGGAGGTCACTTCTCAAATTTGGAGTAAAGTCTTCAAAAGGCATTAAAAACCTTTATGCCTTCAACAAGCCAACTTGATTGAATACCCCCAAATTTGGAAGGACTCTTACAAATTTGTCTCCAAAGTCTTCAAACCATTAATGGTTAACTAACCCTTAGTGGCATGGTTAGAGACTTTTTGACTAACTTAACCCTCATCTAACCCAGGGGTCTCATCAAGCATTCATTGCTTTGACCATGGTTATCCCTTTAACCTTTGTACAAGAGTTTATCCCTTGGGTAAAAGCTTTATCAATTGGATGACCCTAAACTAACCTTAACCCTTACCTTCTAAGGTAACCATGAGGTCTTCTCAAGCATATAATGCTTCTTTCATCTCCTCTCAAGCAGTCTTATGTTGATAATTGTCACCATTTCATTGGTGAAAATTGTAAACATGGATTGATAACTTTCAATCCCGACCCTTGATTAACTCCTTCAATCTTGACCATCCATTGCCCTATTTTCACTATAAATAGAGCTCTCATTCCTCCATTTTGAGGATCCATGCAAGATTTTAGTATCTCATTTATGCTCAAATTTATCAATACATCTAGGTTCTCTTTGTAATAGGAATTAATCTAATAAGCATTTTAGACCATTTCCTTTATCATTAGCTTAAATCATTAACTAATATATTAGGTTAGGATAGTATTTCTACTAATATTGTCATCTTATAATCTAGTTTAATTCATTTGTAAAACCATGCATAGATAGGATGCATTTCATGCTAAAGTAAATCTAAAACATCCCTCATTCTTGAATTTGTCATCCATAAGCCACTTTGCTTAGTGATCTGAGAGCAAAGGCATTGGCTTGAGGGACCTTGTGAGATAGAGAGCCATGGAACCTACCTTGGGAATTTGAGTCATTCTTCGTGACTCCTTAACTTGTACCGAGAAGTCCTGTGGGTGTGTGAACAAGCTCTTTGAGACCACATTTTCATTTTTTAAGTTTCATAGACCCACTTTTCCTGCACACAACTATTATGTTGCTTCAAAAAGTATGATTGCACGTGAAATTGTACCATCATGAGTGACAATGAGCCCCCAGTAAATGAGCTACCAATGTCACATAATGATGAGCAACATAATAGCCATTAATGTTATTTAAAGACATGATAGATTGAATGAGGTATTTGAATATGGCATGATAAATGCTCTACTATAAGTGAGATTAAAAACATGTTTAAGATGATGAATGTTAAAATTTCTTTAGAAAGATAAAATTTTATAGGAGAAAAATAGGCCACTAAGTCATGCTTCTCTTACACACAAGAAATCTTAGGAGAGGGATAAGTATAATTCATTAGATCCTTATTCATAGAAGAAAGTATTTTAAAATGAGTAGAAGATAAAGTCTCATAAGTGGGATTAGAAATCTCTTGAGGAGATTCATAAAGAGATTTTTTCATCACCAAGATTTCCTTATGAGGGGGACGAATGTTGAGAGAATTAGGAGATGATTTAATTGAGGTGAGGTTATCATCATTACTAAATATAGCATTTACATTGAGAGATGGTCTTTTAGATGCTTTGGTGGGATTAGAAGGATTATATCCAAGTCCAAATGAAGCTTCATGTGTATTATGTTCTAAAGGAACTTTAATTCCTTGTTCATTTGCGCCACAACCATTTCCATCATAGCCACTCTTAGCTAAAATGTGAAAACTAGGACCATAAAGGGATGCCAAATCAGAAGGAGATGGTGATTCCTCATAGGTCTCAGTGCTATATGAATTAGAGGAAGGATTTTAAGAATCATTTGAATTAGAAGTAGCCACAAAGTGGTTACTTAGTTGTTTAGATAGTTGGTTTCTCTTTAGGTTCCTTCTTAGATTTCTCCTTCTCAATGTTAGATCCTTTCCAAGATACTCTATACTCTCCTGCAACTATAGGGTTAAAGTATAGAGATCCCCAATCATCATCTGCGAGCACTTCTTTGAGAGAAAAGAGATCCTTGGGAGGAGATTCTGATTGAGTAGAAGAATCAGGAGTACTAGAAGAAACAACATCATTAAAGGAAATAGATGTATTTGAAGAAGAAGAAGAAGGATTGGAAGAAAAATGGGAAGTAGTTGAACAAGAACATCTAGATTTTAATTGTTCTTGAAGTTTGATATCATGTATGTTGTATTGTTATAAATGAGTTTGACCTACCTATACAAAGTTGAGGGGACAACTTGCATGCTATGAATCCAAGGTCTCCCTAATAGAAGGTTGTATGTCAAATTACCAAGCATAACATGAATAGGTGTAGGTAACACAACAAGACCTACCTTAACAGGAAAGATTATGACACCTAGACATTGTTTAGCAACATTATCAAAGCCTCGAATAGTAAGAGAAGAAGATTAGATGAGAGAACGATCCACTTTAATATTATCCAATGAGTCTACACCACAAACATTAAGGCTAGACCCATTGTCCACAAGGGTTTGTCTTATAACACTATCATTGATAATAACCACAATCATAAGAGGATCATATTGATTTTGGATTTTAGGAGAAGGTAACTCATCTTGTGTGAATACAATTTGAGCTTTGGATTTATTTGTAGGATCAATAAAAGAGGACATTATTAGGATTCCCAAAGATAGTGAGAGGGGGGGTGAATCAGTATCTAACCAGTTTGTGAATTTACTTGAATTAAAACATGTAAAGCATATCAATATTGTGTACCGGTAAATAAAAAATAATGCACTAAATAAGAATAACAACCACATGAAAAGTATACCATAACACAGTAGTTTAATGAGGAAACTCGGTGTGGGATTTGTGACCCACAATATTCACTTACTGGCCAATAAGGGAATATTACTGTTTTACAAGAGGGGCCTGCACATGCAAGAAGGCCAAGTGCCTAGAGCTCACTGCTCAATTACAAAGGAAGTCACACTGACTTACAAAGATGGATTATACAAATCCAATGTATTGTACTGCTTCAAATTAGCATCTGCTATGCCAGATCCAGTACCAGTTTTAGCTCTGCTTCATACATAAACCCTTAACCTATAATTCGCATATCACATTATTACTAAATGTTCTACAATGATCTTATACATATATGAGTCATATTACAACTCGCCATGTCAATTTACATTGATTTTACAATTAATTACAAAATATATTACCAACAAAATTCCTGTCAGCCAAAGTGCCGGTATCCATCCTTTCACTGCCGGTGTTCTGTGTGTCAGTGTAAAGTTTCTCGTTGCCGGTGCTGGTATATTTGTCTTGTTGGTATCATATGATTGCAAGGTTGCCATCAATGACAAAACCTTCAATCACCTACAATTTCTCATTGGAGTGTACATTTGCCAACATACATGTTATTAGGTGTCATGCAGGTGGGACATCTAAGTTTTTCAAAGAATCTTGTAACATACCATGATAAGAAGGTGAAGTTTGAACCAAATCCCAAATAGAAATCTTAGCTGGAGTGGCCTTAAGTTGTTCAATGAGATCATACTCCTTTCTAAGGGTTTGAGATATATGAGGTGCTTGAGGAAGAATAGGTTGAGGATCAGGAAGAGAAGCTGGGATAACCAGAGGAGGACTAGGTTTCCTATTGTTTCTTGTGTTGTAGATATGAGAAACCACATGATAACTCTCTCTAGTGATTTTCTTAGCATATTCATAAGGGTTCTTAGTAGGATAACCTCCTTGCACAATAATAATAGGTTTCTTAGGAGTGCAAAAAGAATCATTAGCATCACCACCTTGAACCACTAACAAAGGCTTATGTGGGGAATTTTGAGAAGGACAAGCACCTTGAACTGTGAAGAGGGGTTTATTAGGTGTTTCATTCACATGTATCAAATTTATTGAAGATGGTTTAGGAATATCAAAGGCGTCCTTAGAAGAAGAATGAAAAATATTGCTGGAAGAATTGTTGATAGTCTCTTCTTGCTCTAAAATATATCATGGATAAGACCAATTTTAGGAGGGAGACTAGAAGTAGGCATTGATGTTTTAGAAGGAAGGAAATTAATAGGAAAGGTCATATCATCCTCTATCATCAAAGGATCTACATGGGGAATAGACTCTCTAGGAAAAGGATCAACACTACTCTCTAAAGTCTCACCTTTGAAAGGGAGATATTTGAAAGAGATGTCAACAATCTCACCTTGAACTAGGGTATCCTTATGAGTAGAACCAAGTTGAGGAGAGGGAGATGCTTTACCTTTAGAGAAAAAATTATTGAGATTCATGTAAGGTGAGATTATATCAAGAGAGTCATCAATCATGATGTCACCCCCTTTGGATAGGGTTCTCTCATGGGGGAGAAAATAATCAAAACCTTCTTCTAATGTTTCATCCCAAATAGCGAGGTCATTAGAAAAGTATTAGAAATATCTTGCACAAAGATGTCCTTATTGCTATTGCCAATTTTGGGAGAAGAGATAACATTGTTCATTAATTCTTCATCCTTAAGAAGAAGAGCATCAATACATGTGTTTACATCATCTTATTTCCTCAAAATGTCTTCAATAGGATATTTGGGGGAGAGATAATTAAGGAAATTTATTATGGTTTCATCTTATTTCTCTAAGGAATCTTTAGGGGTAAGACAAACTTTAGGAGAAGGGCAAGCAGTTATCATTAATGCATCATCTCTAGTGGGAATTTTGTTGGAATCAAAAGAGGAAATGCCATCACAAGGAAAAGTAGGGACAATACCATATTCTTGCACAAAATGAACCTCATGAGGGGAGTACTCTTTAGGAGGGAGATGAATAGATTTCTCCAAAGAGTCATGCTTAGGAAGGAGATCTTTGGAAGAAGTGCTCATAACCTCTTGTTATACTAACATGCCCCCATTGATAAGAAAAAATTTAGGATGAGATAAGTCAATGTCCATCAATACCTTTTCACTTAGAAAGGCATCATGTAAGGAAGGTAAAGAAACATTAAGTAAGTTATTTATGATATCATCCTCTTCCTCTAAGATAGCTAGATGGAAAGGGCACATTTTAGGAGAATTGTCAAGATCACTCTTCAAATATTCATCCTTAGAGCATGGGAGAGTTTTGTAGGGATTGATAACAACTCTTTTAGACTCTAAAATGTTATCATAGACATGAAGAGGTTATTTAGGAGAAGGAAAAATTGAAACAGGGGAAGTTAACCCATTATCACATCTATAAAATGAATGCATAATGACAAACATTTTCCTCTTTCAAATGATAACATATGCAAAATAGAAGGAAATGTTAAATTTTAACCAATGAAAGAAATATAAATATTGATTTAGAAAATAAAATTTATGAGTGAAATGTATTTCTTAATCATATATGAAATTAATGATCCAATTTAAGCTATCCACAAGTTCAATTTTGAATTGAAAAATTAGGGTTTCAACAAAATTAAACTCTAAATTTTAAAATTTGCAAGGTATTGAAACTTGTAAATGTAAATTTGAATTTGAAATAGAAAAAACACTCAAATTTGAGAACAAAAATCATAATTTAATAAGGATGGATTCACGTTAGGAAAAGCGAGATCGGGTGATTAGGACCTAATCTTACTTTTGCCAACACATTGGGAGTACGAAAGAGCCTAGGGAGATAGATCACTTTGGCTACTTCTCTTGAGAAAGAGAGAGACAAGTATTATCTCTTAGGATTTCTGTTCCTCTTGTTGCAAATGATGAGAAAAACTAGGGTTTGAATGATCAACTGGATTAGGAGATAAAGAATGAAGCATAAATAAACTCAAAATTGCACAAACTTGCAGATTTAAAACTGAGATACTAACAGAATGAAAGGGAGAGGATTTTGGTTGTGTACTTGATGCTAAAAATTGACCAAAAATGACCTCAACTAGGGTGCTGCACCACTGTCCTGTTTCTGTAGACAGGAGGCTGCAACTGAAAGACTGCAAATTTCATGACCTAAAGCTGCAACCTGCTAAAAATCACTTAAAATGAGAGGGACCATGGTGCCACATCACTGTCCTCAGAATTACTAGGGCATCATGCCCCTATCCCAGGAAGATTAGGGAAGATCTGATGATTCTAGGTGGTTCCTGTGCCTTTGGCTGAGCTGAAAGTGCCTTCAGATACTTGTTTCTGCACCTGCAATTGAAAAAGGGAAGGTTTGGCTGGCTATATGGGGTTTTTCCTTAGTCAAAATCATTTTTTGGTGATTTCCACCTCCACAAATAGTCGATAACGTACTGAAAATGTGTGTGCTAGAACCTTGTGTGTATGCAGGATCCTAAAATGAAAGCAAACAATCTAGAGAAACCCTAAAGAGTAAACCCTAATTGCTTGTAATTGACAAAGTAAATACTCTAAATCAATGATGCAAAGTGATCTAAAGAATGAATGAAAATATGCAAGTTGATGTAAATAAGCTCATACAAAGGCATGAAAATAACATGAAATCATATCAATCCCCAAGAGAGAGATATTGCCACTAGATCTCCTATCACTCTTCAATGTCTTTAAGGCTCCTAATTGAAGATAAATGCTTGAAAAATGCTTGATGAGTGTTGTCTAAGACTCCACATAGGCTTCTCTTTCACTACATAGAATATTCCTTGTGCTCGCTCCAACAACCTTTTCCTATATTTTCTCAGATAGATCCATCCATCTAGTTCTTAGTTAACTTCAAATGAAGAAAGAGAGCTCTTATGTATGAAACCCTAGATCTTAATTTTGACTTTATTATTCCTTTAGGGAAACCTAGGAATTGAATTTCCCTCCAATATTTTGGGGTTAAGTATTATAATATCATACAATTGTGCTCTCAAAATTTCAGGAAAAAAGTCAAGGACCATGGCGGGAACGCACATGGTCCGACCAACTTTTCACCAAATTTTCAGGGCCATTAGATGTGATGATATTAGAGAGAATCCCAAAGTTACAGCTGATTTTGAGGTGTTTTGATATGTGAAATTGGGCCTTAAAGGTCAAAATAGGACATAATTAGGGTTTATGATTAAATGATTTATTGGAGAAATAAAATAAAAAGGGGCATACGTAGGGTAAAGGGCCCAATTTTATAAGGTATGAAGTGATTAAATAGGACTTTAGATTTAATTAAATTAATTAATTAAATGCTTAAAGGGAAATAATAATGCAAGATGCAAACACACTAAGGCGGGTGCTAACCTAAGTGTGAAATTGTAGCACCCTAGCAAGGATGTGCAATTTACGACACTACACATATGCATGTGTATATAAATATTTACTTATGTATGTAGACACTTAAATTCATTTGTACTTGACCATAATTTACCTTATCTAATTCTAGCCAATTAAATAAAAAATATTATTTATTTAATTAATCTTTTATCTTTATCCCCCACCCTTAATTAAATAAATTATATTTATGTGTAGGGGAAATAGTGAGACTAAGTATGGAAACCCTAATCCCACTCTCATACACACTCACAAAATATGAAAGAGCCTAGGGAGGTGACACACTTCGGGCTACTTCATGTGTGGAAGAGAGAGCCAAGGATCACCTCTTAGGGTTTCTATTCCCTTGTTGTAAATGAGAGAGAGGAATGATTCAAAAATGCAATCAAACCTAGGATGCAAGTAAGCAAGCAAACCCTAATATGGAAATGTAGATCAAAGGACAATTGATATATTGCTGAAAACTATTAAGATGCACCCATGTCTGAAGTCTAATCAGAAATGTCCTAGACTAGGGTGCCACGCCACTGTCCTGATTCTGCAAGTCTAGAGCTGCAACCAACATGATAGGTTCTGAAGCCTGCAAGACTCTGTTATGCCAAATCTTGCTGATAGAGGGCAGGACCAGGGCACCATTACCCTATCCTAGATAGAACCAGGGTGCCATGCCCCTGTCCTTAGGGTTTCTAATGAAATATGCACCCAAAAACTATCTTTGTGTACACTTCCGGTCCCAAAACTTGCAGCGACGCTCGAATCTGAACCTATACCTGAAGCTGCAAAATAGGGTTTTGGGTGGCTATATAGGGGTTTGCCTTAGTCAAACCCCTATGTTGGTGATTTCCACCTCCATAAATAGCCGATAATGTATTAAAAATGTGTGTGCGAGAACCTTGTATGTGTGCAAGATCCTAAAATGAAAACAAACAATCTAGAGCAACCCTAATGAGTAAACCCTAATTGCTTATAATTGAAAAAGTAAACGCTCTAAATCCATGATGCAAAGTGATCTAAATCATGAATATGAATCAAAATGAAGCTTATACAAAGACATGAAAATAACATGAAACCATACCCAACCCCAAGGAAGAGGTACAAGCCAATCATCAGTCGATGATCTCTTATTGTTTTTCTACATCTTCAAAAACCCCCAATTGATTAAATGTTGCTTGGCGAATGTTTGATGGATTAATATTGAATTTTGTTGAATACTTCAAAGATCTACTCTTTCATTATATAGAAGGCTCCTTATGCTCCAAAAACCTGGTCTCAGATTCTTAGAAAAAAGTCCCCTTCAAATGAAGAAAGAGATCTCTTAAGTATGAAACCCTAAATCTTAATTTCATGTTTAGGCCGACCTAGGATTTGAATTTCCTGCCAATATTTTAGGGTTAAGCATTATTATATCATAGGATTATGCTCCTGAAATTTTGAGAAAAAAGTCGAGGACCATGTGCACTCTCGCCATGGTCCGACCAACCTTTTACCAAATTTTCAGGGTCATTAGATATGATGATATTAGAGTGAATCCCAAAGTTACAGCTAATTCTGATATGTTTTGATATGCGAAAGGGCCTAAAAGATCAAAATAGGACATAATTAGGGGTTATGATTAAATGATTTATTGAAGGAATAAAATGAAAAGGGGCATGCTTAGGGTAAAGGGCCCAGCTTTAAAATATGTGAAGTGATGATTTATGACTTTAGATTGAATTAAATTAACTAATTAAATTGTTAAAGGGAAATTATAATGAAAAATGCAAACACACTAAAGCAGGTGCTAAACTAGGTATGAAATTGTATCACCCTAGCAAGGTTGTACAATTTACAACACTACATTTAGCCCCCACTTTAGCGGTCATATGAAACTACATGCATATGCAACCTAAAGTACATAAAAGTAAACATTATTTAAAAAAAGATATATCCATAAGTTGTCAGACAAAGCCCCCAGTGGTATTTGCAATACACAGTTAGGAACCACACGCTACAAAACCATATGTTAGATCAGAATATAACCTAGAGCTTACTAAGGAAGGTGATGAAATTTGTGGGTAGCTATATGCCCCCCTTGTTTCGACTTGCTTATTAGTAAGGTGAAACAGGGTATCATGTTTACCACAATGAATTGTGATAAAGATTTTGATGAAGCAAGTTCACAACAAGGCTTGATTGTTCATCCAAGTGCTTTATGGAACTAAAGCAGAGTGAGAGGGCGAACTCATGGTTCCAATGCCATTGACGATGTGAGAATCAAAGCTCCCTAGCTGAAGATATGAGAGATTGAAGGAAAAGTGCAAAATTTAGGGTTTTAACGTAAAACATAAAGTGAAAAAGTGCATAACTCATAAATATGAAAGTGACACTTTCATTTGTCACTTTTTGACTTTTTGGCACTATTCACTATAGAGGGCCCATTTATTAGTATTAATGCCTCGACACTGAATTGAATGACCTACATGAATGAAGATCCTACACCAGTCCATACTCACTAGCTGACCACTTGACAAGGTGAGTTGACCTTCTGTTGACTTTCTTTTTGACTTTTTCATTTTTTCACTGATTTTGAGATTGTGATGTCATCGTCAAGATTGGGTCCGTTCCCCCTTTTTGGGAACCTTGAGGTCCTTCTAGGGCGCCCTGGTCCCGCGACGACACCTTGGTCGTAGTAGGGTGCCCTGGTCCACTCAAGGTGCCTTGGTCCCTGTCTAGGGCGACCACTGACGACATGAGATCAAGCAATTGAATGTCAGGATAGATAGAATGAATGCTTTGATTATATGATGATGATGATGATCGAATACTGATACTAGAATGTTTTGCTTTTGTAGGCACTGTCGTACATCTGTGAGCATATTGTTGGGCTCACCTTCTGGAGCCTCCGGGAGCACATCCCAAGGGTGAAACCGGGGGAGAGGGAGTTGCTACACACCATGGTCTTGTGGTATGTGATGACTATGCCAACCATCAGATTCCATTTTGTGATGCTGATGGCATTGAAGGAGAGATGGGATGCAGACACCTCAACATTCCTATTTCTTGTGGGGGAGATGATGTCACCCTTGAGGATGTATACCGCATCTTGCGCCTTCCCATCAACCTTATTCAACCTCTGCAAGCACTTGTTAGGGGTTTTTAGAGTGTATGGTTGGATTTACCCTTGTGAATCTCAACCATGCTTGAGCAACCAAAGAGCACATCTAGATCGAGAGCATTCCTAGAGAGCTTAGGTGTCTAGATTGATTAGAATACAATTTGAACAAAGTATAAAGCCCACAAGGATAACATCTAGTGTCTACCCTTGAGTAAGGAATTAGCTCTGTTTGAGTAACCTCCCCATCATAGTGGTATTAGAGCTTCCAAGATTTGGGAAGAAGCCAACATATGATAGACACTAAATCAATAGGAGAGAATAGTTTAAGGATGGTGGCAAATGCAGAGCTAGAAAAGAAGGTAGAAGACCAAGAAGAAGAAAATAGGCTCCTCAAAGAAATATTATTACAACTAGAGAGCAAACTAGATGTAGTTGAAGAGAAAAATGAGAAAGTGACAATCAAGGTCAATGAAGGGAAGGGAAAAGATGTTGTAGAAGAGGATAAGACTCCTGAGCCAGACCCTATTCTACCTGCAGAACCTTTCCTTAAAGCAATTAAAGCCTTAGGAGAAAAATCCCTAGAAGGAGTGCCACTTTTTTGTGGAAAAATGGAGCCTGAGGTAGTCCTAGAATGGATGGAGGGGTTGGAGAATCACTTTGAATGTGATGAAATCAGTGAGGCAAAAAAGGTGAAGGTGGCCAAGTCTAGATTGAGAGGGGCAACATTTACTTGGTGGAAATTTATTCAAGAGGAGAGGCAAAAAGAGGGCAAGAACCCCATAGCTACGTGGAAGAGCATGTTAGCCAAGGTGAAAGAGGCATACATCCCTGAGGATTATGAGATCCAGTTGCACAAGAGGAGACAAAATTTGAGGCAAAGAGACTTGGATGTGAGCAACTATACTGAGGAATTCCAGAAGTTGTGTCTAAGATCCAAGGTAGTAGAGGATGAGAACATCAAGGTAGCCAGATACTTAAATGGATTGAGATGGAATATCCAAGAGGAATTGAGCTTGTTATGCCCCAACACCATGCACAAGTGTTATTAGTTTGCACTAAGAGTGGAAGAAAAGAGCAAGAAGAAACAAGAACAAAACAATAGAGGCAGAGGTAGGGGAAGAGATGGCAGAAGTCAGAGAGGTAGTTTTGGTAGAAGAAGTGTAGACTAAAGATCCCAAGGGGAATCCAAATTGGTTGAGCAAAGTGGGGATTCTAATAGCAAGAGTAGCTATAGAGGGAGAGGATCTAGCAACTCTAGTAGAGGAAGGTCTAGTGGATCAGAAAGAGGGTCCTATTTTGCCACCATGAAGTGCTACAACTGCCTTCAACTTGGACACCCAGCCTATAGGTTCTCTGACAAGTCTTCTTCTTCCCAAGGAGGTGAGAGGATAGTAGATTATGATCAAGAGGATGCAAAAAACATGAAAGCATCAAAAGCAAGCTTGGATTCAGAGGTTGGAGAGAACCTCATGATAATGAGAGTCTTGCTCAAAGAACCAGTTAAGGAGGAACCTAGCCAAAGGAGATCCATGTTTCGCATAAAATGTAAGATCATGGGAGAGGTATGTAGAGTGGTGGTGGATTCAAGATCCACAAACAACATTGTGTCAGAGGAAGCAGTGAGTAAGCTCAATTTGCCAAGAATACCAGATAGTGATCCCTATAGAGTTACATGGCTCAACAAGGGGCAACAAGTTCTGGTAAATGAACAAACTTGGGTTGAGTTCACCATTGGAGGTTACAAAGACAAAATCTTATGTGATATCTTGCCCATGGATTCTTTCCACCTACTCCTAGGTAGGCCATGGAAATTTGACATAAAGGTCGTACATCATGGAGAGAAGAATGCTTATACTTTCTAAAAAGATGGAACCACCTACAAAATCTAGTCCATAGGGGACCAAATAGAGGGTAGATCCAAAGGTCCTAATGTGCTGCTGGTTGGTGAGAAGGAGTTCATCAACACACTCAAAGAGAGAGAAGGAGTGGGGTTTTCCATTGTTGTAAAGCCAAAAGAGGACAACAATGAGAAGAAGGTGAGCATTCCTAAATAAGTGCAATAGGTTCTAAATTAGTTTGAGGAAATCATTAGTGATGGAACACCAACTACATTGCCTCCTCAATGTGCCATAAGTCATCAAATTGACTTTATACCCGAAGCTTCTTTACCCAATAAGGCAGCTTATAAAATGACACTGGATCAAAACAAAGAGATATCCAAACAAATACAAGAACTCCTAGATAATGGTCTAATCAGGAAGAGCATCAACCCATGTGCAATACCCACCATTTTGGCCCCAAAGAAGGGAGGTACTTGGAGACTTTGCACTGACTCTAGAGCCATAAACCAGATTACCATCAGATATAGATTTTCCATGCCAAGAATTGAAGACTTGATGGATTGTCTGGGGGGTGCTGAATACTTCACCAAGATAGATCTTAAGAGTGGTTACCACAGAATAAAGGACGATGATGAATGGAAGACAACCTTCAAGACTACAGAAGGACTCTATGAATGGCTTGTTATGCCATTTGGACTCACAAATGCCCCTAGCACATTCACGAGACTCATGAATGAAGTACTCAATGACTACATTGGTAAATTTGTTGTTGTTTACTTAGATGACATCTTAATTTTTAGCAAGTTTAAGGATGAGCATCTTAAGCATATAGAAATTGTCTTGAGTAAAATTTGTGATGAACAACTAACCATCAATTTGGAGAAATGTGAGTTTATGAAGCAATAATTGGTGTAACTTGGGTTTGTAGTCTCAAGAGGTGATTTAAAGATGGATTCCTCTAAGGTGGAAGCCATAATCAGTTGGCCCACACCTAGAAAAACAAGTGAAGTGAGAATTTTCCATGGCTTAGCTCAATTTTATAGAAAGTTCATCAGAGGGTTCAGTGAAATATGTGCACCAATGCTTGAGACAATCAAGGGAGGTGTGAGAGCCAAGTTTGTATGGACAAAGGATACACAAAGAGTCTTTGATCTCCTAAAGACAAAGGTGGCTACTCAACCGGTACTTATCCTACCAAGCTTTGACAAACTCTTCACAATTGAATGTGATGCAAGCAACATAGCGGTTGGAGCATTTTTGAGTCAAGACCGGTTGCCTTATTTAGTGAGAAACTTAATGATGCAAAGAAAAGGTATTCCTCCTATGATTTAGAATTGTATGCACTTGTCCAATCACTTAGGAAATGCAGGCATTATTTGCTACCTAAGGAATTTGTGGTTTACACTGATAATCAAGCTCTTAGCTTTCTTAATTCACGAGAAAAGTTAAACCATAGGCATATTAAATGGGTAGAGTATTTGCAGTTATACACCTTTACCATCAAGCACAAGAAAGGAAAATGTAATAAGGCAACTGATGCATTGAATAGGAGGTTACTAATAGTGCAAGAAGTGTAGTTCAAAAGCATTGGAGTGGATGTCTTCAAGAATTTGTATGAAGAAGATGAAGATTTTGCTGCTACCTACAAGGTTTGCCAAGGGTTTGGAAACCATTTTCATAGTGAATATGCAGATTACACCTTGCAAGATGGCCTTTTATTCAAAGGAGGACAACTATGTGTGCCTAGAGGGCCTATGAGGGAAAACTTGATGCAAGAAAAATATAATGGATGCTTGAGTGGACACTTTGGTTTGAACAAGACTTTGGAACTTGTCCAAAGGTTCTACTTTTGGCCTAAAATGCAAAGAGATATCAGAAGATATGTAAAGAAATGTGTGGTTTTCCAAAGATCTAAGGGTACATCTTCCAATCCTGGTATTTATCAGCCTTTACCTATTCCCAACTGTCCATGGGAGTGTGTAAGTATGGACTTTGTGGTTGGTTTGCTAAAAACCAAATCAGGTTTTGATAGCATCTATGTTGTGGTAGATAGGTTTAGTAAGATTGCTCATTTTATCCCATGAAAGGTCACTCATGATGCTAGCCACATTGCTCACTTGTTTTTGAAATAAATTATTAGGATTCATGGTTTACCTATCAGCATTGTGTCAGATAGGGATGCAAAGTTTATTGGTCATTTTTGGAAGACCTTGTGGCAAAGATTAGGCACTAATTTGTCTTTCAGCTCAACCTATCATCCCCAAATAGATGATCAAAATAAGGTGGTCAACAGAACACTTGGGAATCTACTTAGATGCCTAACAAAAGCGTATGGTCAAGCTTGGGATCAGATCATCCACCAAGCAGAATTTGCTTACAATGATAGTGTGAATAGGTCCATCGGTAAAAGCCCTTTTGAGGTGGTGTATGGCATTCATCCTAGAGGAGTTTTGGAGCTTAGAGATTTGTGGAAGATGGGACAGTGGAGTGGACATTCCTTGGACATGTCCCAATCAATGCAAGAGGTTCATGAGAAGGTTAGGACAACCCTATTGGACACTACTCAAAAGATCAAAGAGAAGATGGATGAGAAAAGGAAAGATATCCAATTTGTTGTTGGTGATATGGTTCTGGTTCATTTGAACAAGGAAAGACTTTAGAAAGGTGTCCCTAGTAAGCTTCAAATGAGGAGGATAGGTCCTTGCAAAGTTTTGGCCAAGTATGGCAGCAATGCATACAAGGTAGACTTACCTGGTGATATGGATTTGTCACCCATTTTCAATGTGGCAGATTTAGTGCAGTATAAGGGCACACTTCCACCAGAAGATAGTAGAGTTTCAGAGGTCTCTCAAGAACTTTCAGAACTTCCCTTACCAATTGCACCCATTCCCCAAGCCGAGAAGGTGTTAGATTCAAGAATTTTGAAGAAAATAAGGCATACCACCTAAATGGAGTACATGGTCAAGTGGCAACACCTTCCAGCATCAGAGGCTACTTGGATACCTAAGGCAGGCTTCTCTAAGCATAGAGTTCCATTTTCTTTGCTGCCTCAAGGAGTCACTTGACTTCTTTTCTATGGGAGAGTATGGTGCAGGTGCACCTAGTTTTGAGTACCTACTTTTGAGTCTTGTTTATTTATTTTGGTGTGTTTGTTCATAGGCTGGTTTGGAGTGGTGAATAAGAGTCTTCTCTTATGTCTTAATATGTTTCATAATACTTTGGTAGGTTGAAAGTCCTTAGGATAGTGCATTTGCTCAATTTTGGCTTATAAGCCCTTGTAAGCCTAAAATGGCAAAATCTTGCATTTGGATGAAAAATGCCTTGAATAGCCTTGTTTGGCATTGGTACATGTCAATATAATGGTTTCTCATCATCTTAGAAGGTTTGGAGGAGAGAATTAAGTAAGGAAAAAATGCACTTTTTGGCAAAAGTTGTCAAAGTTGCTTGACAACTTTTTGCAACGTTGAGCAACTTTTTGCATTTTTGAGAAAAAGGTTGGTTAGGGAATCGATGGAGAGTTAGTTAGGAAAAAAATGGAATATTAAATCCTTGATAATTGATGTATCAAGGTTGTTGAATGCCTGGAGTTGATTGTAATATATTTTGTGACCATTTTTGAAGTTTTACATTGCAACTTTTCAAGAATTAGAGCAACAATCTGTCCTAAATGGATTGATTGCATTACTATACTTTGTTTGTTGATTTGTACATTTTCTTTTAGTTCTTAGGAAGAAATTTTATTAGTTTGTTTTTAGTTTTGAATTAAGTTTCCAATTTTGTAAGCTCTCGGCTTGAGTAAGGGTTTGAGAGGGCTAGACATGGTTCCAGCTTGAAGTCCTTTGAGTTCTCCTCAATAAGCCTTGGGACTCAAGCCATGGAACCTTTGTACAATGTACATAGATTTTATTTTCTTTTGGAGGTCATTGAAAAGCCAATGAGAATCATTTCCTAGGTGAGCTCAGTCATAGCCCGGTTAAGAAATGAATGAGATTATGCAAGTGTTTATAGAAATGAGTAGAGTTGGAGTTGCAGAGTGTTTGGGATGAACAAATGATGTGTGAAAAAACATATGTGTGAATTTGGAGGTGTATCAGATCAAGGAAGACACCTAATCCTTGGAAAAAGATGAAAACAAGCATTTCTCAAGTTTCGTACTTGTACGGTCAGATTGAGGTTCCTAAATTCAGAACTTGGAAGGTACTTCCAAAAGGGTATCTTGATCAGTAAAGAGTTTGTGTGGGTCTTTTGAGAAATTGGGAGAAAATCCAGAAAAACCAGTTAGGTAGGGCTAATTGGGGCTCTAGGGCTATTAGGCCTAGAAAATAGGAAAAGGAAGGAGTGATGGGGAAAAGAATGAAAACCTCACTCAAAACCAATTGATTGATCTTGAAAAACATCCCAAATACCTTATTCAACCTCTACAAGCACTTGTTAGGGGTTTTTAGAGTGTAAGGTTGGATTTACCCTTGTGAATCTCAACCATGCTTGAGCAACCAGAGAGCACATCTGGATTGGGAGTACTCCTAGAGAGCTTAGGTGTCTATATTGATTAGAAGAAAATATGAACAAAGTATAAAGCCCACAAGAATAACATCTGACTTCCCTTGAGCAAGGAATTATCTCTCTTTGAGTAACCTCCCCATCACCTGATACATTTGAGGAAGGCTCAGATGATTAGGTTGACAATGCATGAGAGCATGAGGGAGGACAAGGAGGAGGATGGGGATGAGGAGGATGAGGAGGAGGATGGGGGCAAGGAGGAGGATAGGGACGAGGAGGTTGAGGAGGATGAGTCAGATGCAGTTCCTCATCACTCTGGGGATGAAACCATAGCATTAGATCCATCAAGCCTCCCATCACAGGCAAAGAAGGATGTTATAATGGGTCCTAATTCTAGTCCCCATCAGCCCATGCCCACTATATAGAGACAATATGAGTGCGGAGAGCCTAGCGGTTCCCAGTCTCAAGCGGTCTCTTTCCATGATCCCTATTAGCGAGAGGGAGATCCAAGTAAGGCGTTTCAATGTTGTTTAATTTAAATGTATTTTACTTGTTTAGATTTGATGATATAAAATGTAATTGATGAAAATTTCTCTCTTTCCTTGTAGCTATTGTCCAAGAGTGGCACTCTCTCATTCAAAATGCAGTGACAAACCTCATCGTGACCACACACATTCCTAGTTCCTTGGATAGATAACAAAGGAGTGTAGGAAGCCACGAGGATCTATTCACCCCTCTTCAGATGGAGATGGAGGTCATGCGAGAGAGATTACAATGGAGAAAGCACGATCTATCAATGTCGCAAATTCCAT
Source organism: Cryptomeria japonica (assembly GCF_030272615.1). NCBI lineage: Eukaryota > Viridiplantae > Streptophyta > Pinopsida > Cupressales > Cupressaceae > Cryptomeria > Cryptomeria japonica. The sequence continues at coordinate 992,978,661 of NC_081407.1, read as the reverse complement.
CCTTAAACATGCCAAAACAACAATTCAACTTTCCATGCAGATTGTGCCATGTCATCTCCAACATTTGGAATTGATGTTTATCACTGCCAAACCAAAAATCATTACCGATTAAGAGAATTCTTTACCGGTCCTTAAATCCTTCTTAAACCCTAGCAAAAATATATCAGAAATCATAAACGTGACTTCTGGTTGTCAAAATATGATGCGGTTCTAGTCAGATACATATTACAATTATACAAACTCTCATTCCGAACCACAATACTTCAATCATCACCAATCACCAGATCCAATCAAAATATTTCCTCATTTACCAGTTAAGGTCCTAATTCCCAATTTCCCGTTTCATTACGAGTAAGCACTTTTTGGTAGACCAAAAGACTTAGATGACAAAATACAACATAGGTAAAAATCAGTTGCCATGAATAAACATCAGTTACCATCATTTGCCATCAATGACAACACAAATAATTGATCAAAGCCATCCAATCATACAACCTCAATCTCTTCATCACAATGTCATCACCAATAGTCTTTTACTGATTTAGTCAACATTCTCTATTTACATCAGTTATGCCAATCGTGCCAACATTCTCCCCATTTGGAATTCATGGAAACACCATAAACACCAACATACTCAGCTAATACTGCTCTGCCCTATTCTAGAACTTTTTTGCAACACTACTCTATTGCACCTCATCTCTCAGTTACACTCCATCTGCTAGTTTTCATTCATCTTCATTTCTTCTCCCCCTTTCTAATAGTTTCCTTCTCTTGGTTATATTACTTCTCCCTAATCATATTTCTTCTCCCCCTTTGATAGCAATGCCAAAGGTGCATATACATCGCTAGTCATCAAATCTCTTGTTGTTGTCTTCAACATCTCTGCAAATCTCATCTAATCTTCCCCCCCTACAACGTAGCATGTATCTCATCTATCCACAGTAAAAAATAATCATTAGGTCCACTTGAGTGATGCATCACCTGTATTCTAGTTCTTCTTTTGTAGGGGTCTAACCCCTAATTTACCTCTGAGGTACTCAAAGGTTGTCTTCGGCAATAGTTTAGTGAAAATGTCTGCTAGCTGCTCTTTTCTTGTCACATACTCCATTCTGACTTGTTTCTCATGTACTCTTTCCCTTAGAAAATGATATTTCAATTCTATGTGCTTAGTTATTTCATGTAACATAGGATTTTTGTAAATATTAATTGCACTAGTATTGTCGCAATAAATAGTCACCGGTTCAGACACATCTAGCTTAAATCCTTCTAACGCATGTCTCATCCAGATTGCCTGCGTGCAATTCATTGATGTTGCAACATACTCTGCCTCTAATGTTGATTGTAAAACACAAGTTTTATTCTTACTTGTCCAAGCAACCAATCTACCTCCAAGAAGAAAAGCTCCATCGGTAGTGCTTTTTCGGTCATCAACATTGCTTGCCCAATCTACATCAGTAAACACATTCAAAGAAAAATATCCTTTATAAGGATACCATAAACCATAATCTATTGTACCCTTCAGGTAGCAAAATATCCTTTTCACTGCTACCAAGTGAGTCTCCTTGGGATCTTTCTGAAATCTAGCAACCAAACCAACAACATGTGCAATATCAAGCCTACCATGAACAACATAATGCAACTTACCAATCATTGACCTGTATTCTTTCTCATCAATAGAGGGTGAATCATCCTATCATCAGAGTACCAACTAGTTTACAATCATCCATGCTAAATGTTTTCAACACCTCTTTAACATAATTAGTCTAACAGATAAATATTCTACTATCCAAATACTAGACCTGCAACCCAATGAAAAACTTAATTTCACCAGTAAGAGACATCTCAAACTCTTTCTTCATCTCCTCAGGAAAAGCCATACATAAATCATCATCACCTCCAAAAATTATATCATCTACAAATACTTCAACTATCAATACTTTGTCTCCATTTGTCTTAAGATATGTGTTACTGTCCTCACTAGTATCCTGGAATCCTATCTTGATAAGGTGTGCATGCAATATTTCATACCAAGCTCTCGGTGCCTACTTCAATCCATACATTGTCTTATGTAACTTGCAAACCATAAATTTATCCTCAGACAAAGAAAATCCATTTTTTTGTTCTATGTACACTTCTTCCTCAAGAATGCCATTAAGAAAAGCTGATTTAACATCCATCTGGTAGAGCTTAAAACCTTTAAATGCAACATAAGGAAGTAACATTCTTACACCTTCCAATCTTGCCACCGGTGCAAGGGTTTCTCTATAGTATTTTCCTTCTTCTTGTGCATAGCCTTTGCACACTAACCTTTCTTTATTCCTCACAACCTTGCCTTCTTAATTCAACTTGTTTCTAAAGACCCATTCAGTGCCAATCACATTCTTGTCTTCCGGTCTGGAAACAAGTGACCATGTCTTGTTATTCTCTATCTGATCTAATTCCTCATTCATATAATTAATCCAATCATCATCCTTCAATTCCTCTCTTACTATTTTAGGCTCAATAGTTGAAATCAGATAGGACTTTTCTCTGATTTTCCTTCTTGTTTGTACGCCAACATTTTTATCTCCAATAATTTGTTCTTCTGAATGATTTAGTCTAACATATCTTGGTAATACCAGTTCTAGTGCTATGCCTTCTGCTTCATGTTCCTCATTTTCTTCATTGCTTTCTTCATTTACTGGTTGAGCACCTATTTCTACATTGTTATGATCACCATCCTTTTGCACTTCCGGTTTTATAAACACAAGTTTTTCTTCATCTTTCTCAGGTTCAGATCTACTAGTCTCATCAGGTTTCTCAGAGAGTTCATCAATCTTAACATTTACACTCTCAATAATCTTCTTAGTTCTCTTGTTATAACATTTGAAAGCCTTACTCTTTGTAGAGTAACCAAGAAATAAACCTTCATCACACTCAGTGTCAAACTTTCCAGTGAAATAATCACATTTAATGAAACATTTACTCCCATTTTTTTTGAAATAACTTACATTAGGAGCCTTTCCATGCCATAATTCATAAGGTGTTTTTTTATTACCTCTCTTGATAAGTACCCGGTTCAAAGTGTAAACAACAATGCTAACTACTTCTCTCCAAAATATTTTTGGTACTTTAACTTGAATCAACATGGTTCTAGAAGCTTCAACAATTGTTCTATTCATTCTCTTTTCTATCCCATTCTATTGTGGAGTTCTAGGGGCTGACATCTGCGTCTTGATTTCTTGTTCATCACAAAACTTCACAAACTCATCAGAAGTAAATTATCCTCTCCAGTTAGATCTCAAACACTTCAAATTCTTCCAAGTTTCATTCTCAACTAAATATTTAAATAATTTGAATTTACTGAATATCTCATAATTTTCCCTTAAAAAATTTACCCACATCATCTTGGAAAAATCATTAGTTAAAATCATAAAATATCTATCACCACAATAGCTCTTAGTCCTCATAGGACCACAAAGATTAGTATGAACTAGATCAAGGATATTATCTGAAGAGAAAGATTTACTCTTAAAATATATAGAAGTCATCTTGCCCATCTGACAGTCTTTAAATAACACATTATCCGATTTAACAAGCTGTAAAGCGGAAAAAATCGAACCCTAGTCGTTCTCCCCTCCCCAACTCCGAGGAGAGAGAAGGGAGAGTCACTAGGGTTGATGGTTTTCACTTAGGAGAGACTTTACATTCAAAAGAGGGGTTGAAACCCACAAGATCCAATCCCACGCAATGCAAGATTGGATTCTATATGAGTTTCAAGGGTTAAGACATCAAGGATACCCTCTTTTGTAAAGAAATGTAGATAGAAAGATTGAACTAGGAATGCATGTAAAGTAGGAAAGATTCGTTCATAAACAGAGATGGGGATATGGGATGAAGCTGTGGACCTGGAATTAGCAGTAAAATGTCGAGACGGTGCTGTTCTGCAAATTTGAGCCGAAGTTGACGGGACGATGGCGCCCGGCATGCACACGGTCCTCCGAAAAATCCGCGAAACGAAGGGGGATTTGTTCGTCTCTGCACAAGGATTCCAGATCTTCAATTACAGCCGCGTACCTGCAACCTACACACAGAAAAGAGAGGACGATTGGGGGGTTAGGGATGAGGGGTTTGCCTTTTGGTCAAACCCCGGTTTTGGAATTAACCAAGAAATGAGAATGCTGTAAATGTAAATGTTTGTAATGTAAACAAGTACTGATACCTTGTTGTAAGAATGTTTGTATTCTTACATGTGAAGGTGTAATGTATGTAGTATGTAATGTGTTGTAAGTGATCTCCTCTTCAATGGTTGAATCCTTATCTTGAATGCAACACTTAGCCTTGAATGGAGACTTAGAATGCTCAATTACTTGAAGGAATGCTTGAATGCTTGAATGCTTGAATGTTTGAATATTGCTTTCGCCTCCTTTTTTCCATCTACCAAAATGGGAGAGGAAATGTAGTTTATATACTTGTCAATTAGGGTTGAAAGACTGATTTTCCCGACCTTAGGCCGACCAGGAAACATTATTTTCCAATTTGCAAACTTAAAGACCCGAAGCCCCATAAGAGACCAGGCCCAAAATAGGGCCAGGGACCAGGGCACTGGGCACCATGGTCCTGGGGGACCAGGGTGCTGGGCGCCCTAGTCCTGAAGGACCAGGGCGCTGGGCGCCATGGTCCCACCTCCAGGGACATCGGGGTGCAAGGAGGATCAGGCCAGGGTGCTGAAAAATGCAGTTTTTGATGTCATGAACAAGTTTCGGGGTCTCCATTCAGGTTCCGTGTTGCATCGCCATCGTGAAGACCCAAATGCAGTCGAAATTGAAAGTGTCACAATTTTAGGATGCTACATTTAGCCCCCACTTTAGCCGGAGTATAAGCGTATGCCAATACTTCCAGTAAAGTACAAGGAAACAACATTGAAAAACTTTCACCACGTCAAGGAGGCAAGATACACCAAGCCCCCAGTGGACTAAGGATCTTACGACTTCGATTGAAAAAGTAAAAGGGAAGATCATGAGGGAGAACCATGACTGTCAGTAGTAAGGTTCCCTCACTATGAGTCATGCAAGAAAGATATCAAAATTTTCAAGGCAAAGCTAAATTTGTCAAGAAATTTTCAAGTATCTTGAAAAGATATGAATGGGATGTATGCCCCCCTACATTAAAGCGATTGCACACACCTCACCGGGGGTGATTGCTTTAAGGTAGTGATACATATAAGAAATGAGAAAGGAGAGGAGCACGTTATCACAAGGATTTAGCCCCCAAGTATGAGATAAGCCCAAGGATAATAGACACAAAACACAAAGCACAAGGTGACTTCGCTTTCCTTGGGGTCAGTATGTTGTATGATAATTCATGTATATCATATGTATGTATGCATAATTGTTCTTCATTCCCCAATCAAGGAAGGTCACCTAGAAGAAGGGAACACATGTGTCTTTTGAGTCAACATGAGAGAGACCAAAAGAGATCTCAATGTTTTGCATCGTCCTCAAGTAGACAACACTAAGGACAACAAATAGAAGAATGAGAATAACACATAGAAGAAGTAACAAAAGAGATCAAGAGAGGAGGGAATTTGCTGTCCTAATGAAACTAGTCTAGCACGTCATCTACCCCCCGATCTTGCTGATCAATATTTCGGGATGGTAGGAAACACACTAGAGGAGGAACATCCAACACAACAGATGGAGCTATCACAAGATCCAAACAAGAGCTATGTTCATATCCCAAGCCACGGTGTTCTTGTCTAGGAGCTAGGATAAGTGCTTCAGAAAATTCGTTAGATAGATGGTTATCAACATCAACATATTCATATTCACTATCAGAATGAATAGGAGTAACATTTTCATCATGAATAACATTTTCATCTATATCATCATCAAGATTTATAAAAATAGGATCTTTAACTCGCATAGGATCAAGACCATCATACATCTTATGTTTAGGAGATTTTGGCTCAATTGTCGGCTGAGGAGAAAATGGAATAATACTAGTTGAAGGTGTTTTTGGGGATTGCAAAGTTTGAGAAGTAGCTGCCTGAGCTCTAAGATGACGCTTTCATTGGCGTTCACGTGCAGAATGATTTCATCTAGTCTTAGTAGGAAGTTGCGAAGATTGAGGAGGAGGAATGTTCTCATCCTTTTCACTTGGGTGTTTAGGTTGTGGTCTCTTAGGTTGAACAATAGGAGAAGAGGAAGCTCTCTTCTCTCCATAAGAGGAATGAGGAGGAACTGCTGCATATAAAGGAGGAATATTTGGTTTAGGAAGGAGACCAAGCCCATCATGATGAGGAGGTATAGGTCTACCTTTAGAAAGTTTATTAGACATAGGCATAGTCACATTCATAGGGATGGGTTGGGAATCTTCTTGAGGAAAGACATTGGTTTTATCTTTCAAAGGAATAACCTCCTTCTCAAGAATGATAGGAATGTCAAGTTTGGGTGTTCTAGGTTCACTTAGAGATAGGATCATATCTTTTTTCCACTTTTGATAAGATTTGAAAAGATGATCACTTCGCGGAGGAAGAGATTGGAATTGTTTAGGCCAAAAATAATCAATAGGAACGCTAGAAGTTCTTTCAGCTGGTTTAAAGAGACTATGATTGATAGTGACAACTTCACCATTATGGGGAAATTTCAAGCACTTCTGAATAGGAGAAGCAATAGCTTTCATGAAAGATAGCCAAGGATAGCCTAGCTTCACACGAAATTGTTCAGATGATGGAATAATAGCAAAGTCGACATCAAGGGATTTGTTATGGACCTCAATAGGTAATGTAATAAAACCAATTGCAGGAGAAGAAAATGCATCAAATAATTTCACAACCACATTTGTTTCATCATAGATCACTTGATTCAATTGCAAAGTAAAAAGAAATTCTTCAGTAATGACATTAACCATACAAGAAGGATCAATAAGCACTCCACGGCAAGGTGTATTCTTGACTTTTGCAACTATATATAAAGGACCATCAGGTGCCTTGATAGTTTCACTGGAATCAAATGTGATGGAAGGTTCTTTAGGGATTTTCTGCTGCTCTACAAAGTTAATCACATTCGGAGTCATAGACACCAGATCATCAGGTGAGACAGAGGAATCATTAGTATCAATCGGATTAGAGGTATCAGAAGGCAATGGATCAGTAAAAATCTGAAGATTTTGGTTTGGGGGAGCTACAGATGTGTTGCCTTTATCATTCACTCCAGAAACATAAATAGTATTATTATCAATCAAATCTTGAATTTTCCCCTTTAAAGCAAAACATTTTTCAGTATCATGCCCAGGATGACGATGAAATTGACAAAAAGATTTGTTATCAAAATAGGGTGAATTAATCTTTGCAGGATCTATTTGCCTTATAGGAGGAAGGGTAAGCACATTTTGTTCCAATAACTTATTCATAATACTATGCAATGATTCATTCAAAGGAGTAAACTTTCTTTCTCTCTTGAAAAACTTAGAAATAGGAGGCACACCTAATGCCGCATTCACATTGTTGTTGATGATGTTTTCATTGAATTTAATGGACTCTCTATTCGGTTTAAACTTCCCAAATGGTTGTTGACTACTATCACTCTTATCACTCGGAGCCATAGGACTTGCTTGTTCCATTTGACTCACAGTCAGTTGATAATTGTGAAGAGTTGCGCACAACTGTTGGAAAGAAGTAAACTCAGAAAACAGGAGTTTTTCTCTAATATCTTTTTGCAAATTAGAAATAAAGATTCTTTGAATATCATTGTCAGGCACTGGAAAGGAAATTCGAGCATACAAATGCTTATATCTACCAATGAAATCAGTCACTTTTTCTTTAACACCTTGTTTACAATGCATTAAATCAATCAAAGTAACTTTAGGACTTATATTGTTTTGAAATTGTTGAATAAAAGCATTTGCAAGTTGTTCGAAAGAAGTAATAGAATAGGAAGGCAACGAGCAATACCATTGTAGGGCTTTGTCTCTTAATGTTCTAGTAAATAGTTTTGCAAGCAACCTTTGGTCATAAGCAAAATCGGTACATATTGTTTGAAAGGTCTTAACATGTGTTAGAGGATCACCCTTACCATTATAAAGCTCGAAATGCGGAATTTCAACATGTTTAGGGGGAATAGCTTGGACAATGTCAAGAGAAAGTGGGCTCGCGACATCAAATGTGGGCACACTAAACTTAGATTGATTCATAGAGGCAATTTGTTGTTGTAAAGAAGAGACAGTTTGTGCAAGATTGTTAATGGTCGCTTCAGTCGAAGAATTCATATTAGACATGTTAGATTGTGATGGAGGTGTTATGTTATTGAAAGAATGTAGAGAGTAAGATGGTGGGACACTATGATAGTTAGTCATAGGAGATGATTGGACAGGAGGAACACTACAAGGAGTAATGGAAGGGTTAAATGAATTGCCCCCTTGCGTCATGTTTATTTGTGGAGATATAATAGGGACACTCATTGAAGGAATGAATGAAGGAAGAGGGTTGATTGAAGAAGAGGGATTGCCCCCATGACTGGTGATCATAGGGGGAATATCTTGTGTTGAAGTAGTCATTATGTTTGATGTAAAAGTAGGTATACTAGCAATAATAGTCGTCAAAGGAATAGAATGGCTGACTTGAGTAGGAGGTTGTGTATAACCTAAAGTTTCGGCACAACTCTTCATAGGCATCACATTCGAATCCACAATGTGTGCAATACCACGCAAAATATCAATTCCATTCTTATCACTTTGAAGCATACGTTTTAGACCCTCAATTAAAGGAAGAGCTTGACTATCGGGGTATTCTTGAGACATCCATTGTCGAAAATCGTCAAATTAGTTATCCAATTTCGAAAGTTGTTCTACAGAAACCTCATGGAGAGCTTCTTCATCATTAAGAGGATTAGAGGAATTACCCATGTCCTCGTTAAAAAGGCCATTCAAATTAGGTTCCATCTCCTCGGTAATTAAACCTTGGAAAGACTTAATTCTAAGGCTTCGTCTAACGGGAATAGTGTAAGTAGGGCTTATTGTTGTAAAACTCATGCACTAGGGAGAGAGAGAAAATTTTGAATTTTAGAGGTAGCAAATTTCAATAAAACCAGCCAATCTCCTAGAATTAAGCTATAAAATGCAATCAGGACAATCTCCCAAAATTTCGGAAAAAATGTCAGGGACCGTGGCGAACGGTGTGCACACGGTCCTCGCAACTTTTTTCAAAATTTGCAGGGATGAAAGTTATGATGATTTTAAAGCTAATCTGAAAAAATTGAGTGATTTTACGATCTGTAGATAGGCCAAATTAAAGTTGCAATCTCAAAATTGAACCCTACCAAGATTGTTGAAAAATGTAAAATTTGAATTTTGAAAAAGAGAGGGAAACTGAAATTTTGAATTTTATGATTTTAGAGGGAATACTGAAAGCAATGCAGGCTTTGAAATTTAAAAGTTGACTCAATTTCACGCAAAATTCAAATTTGAAAGTGGAAATCAAGGTTGTTGCAATTAAACACTTAATTTCAAAAGTCACAAACTACAAAAATTTGAATAAAGCACTGAAATTTTGAATGAATGCCAACACACTTTTCAGATTTAGGACAGTAAGAAACACAATTTTGATATGAATTTCAGTTTCAACAATTTTTGAATGATTAGAAGCCTTAATCCAAGCAATCCCTAGACCAACTTTGACTTTAATTTTGAAAGTGTTAAAATTGATAAAATCAGCCAAAATTCTGGATTTTAGGAGAAAAATATAGTAAGATCTAGCTCCCGAAATTTTGGAAAAAATGTCGGGGACGATGGCGCTCGGGGTGCACACGGTCCTTGCAACTTTTTTCCAAATTTTCAGGGATGAAAGATATTGTGATTTTATTGCGGAATCCAAAGTTACAGCCGCTTTGGAAGTGTTTTGATTAGTGAAATTATCAGTCAAAGGTTGAATCAAGAAGGTTTCAAAAATTAGGGTTTTGACACTTAACCACTTAATTTTTAGAATTAAAGCACAAATATGAATTGACAATTTGCAATAGAAGGGTAGATCTGAAACAAGCATTAACAATTAAACATTTCACAAGTTTAATTACTAAAAGAAAATTTTAGGGTTTTTATGCAATTAGCCTCTAAAATTTGCAAAAGATCAAACATGGAAATGTAATTAAGGAAGCAAATTTTTCAGATCTAACCATGAATAATCAGAATGAGGATGTTCACGTCGGGTTCACCAAAATGTAAAGTGGAAAAAATCGAACCCTAGTCGTTCTCCCCTCCCCAACTCCGAGGAGAGAGAAGGGAGAGTCACTAGGGTTGATGGTTTTCACTTAGGAGAGACTTTACATTCAAAAGAGGGGTTGAAACCCACAATATCCAATCCCACGCAATGCAAGATTGGATTCTATATGAGTTTCAAGGGTTAAGACATCAAGGATACCCTCTTTTGTAAAGAAATGTAGATAGAAAGATTGAACTAGGAATGCATGTAAAGTAGGAAAGATTCATTCATAAACAGAGATGGGGATATGGGATGAAGCTGCGGACCTGGAATTAGTAGTAAAATGTCGAGACGGTGCTGTTCTACAAATTTGAGCGGAATTTGACGGGACGATGGCGCCCGGCGTGCACACGGTCCTCCGAAAAATCCGCGAAATGAAGGGGGATCTGTTCGTCTCTGCACAAGGATTCCAGATCTTCAATTACAGCCGCGTACCTGCAACCTACACACAGAAAAGAGAGGATGATTGGGGGGTTAGGGATGAGGGGTTTGCCTTTTGGTCAAACCCTGGTTTTGGAATTAACCAAGAAATGAGAATGCTGTAAATGTAAATGTTTGTAATGTAAACAAGTACTGATACCTTGTTGTAGGAATGTTTGTATTCTTACATGCGAAGGTGTAATGTATGTAGTATGTAATGTGTTGTAAGTGATCTCCTCTTCAATGGTTGAATCCTTGTCTTGAATGCAACACTTAGCCTTGAATGGAGACTTAGAATGCTCAATTACTTGAAGGAATGCTTGAATGCTTGAATGCTTGAATGTTTGAATATTGCTTTTGCCTCCTTTTTTCCATCTACCAAAATGGGAGAGGAAATGTAGTTTATATACTTGTCAATTAGGGTTGAAAGACTGATTTTCCCGACCTTAGGCCGACCAGGAAACATTATTTTCCAATTTGCAAACTTAAAGACCCGAAGCCCCATAAGAGACCGGGCCCAAAATAGGGCCAAGGACCAGGGCGCTGGGCACCATGGTCCTGGGGGACTAGGGCGCTGGGCGCCCTAGTCCTGAAGGACCAGGGCGCTGGGCGCCATGGTCCCACCTCCAGGGACAGCGGGGTGCAAGGAGGATCAGGCCAGGGTGCTGAAAAATGCAGTTTTTGATGTCATGAACAAGTTTCGGGGTCTCCATTCAGGTTCTGTGTTGCATCGCCATCGTGAAGACCCAAATGCAGTCGAAATTGCAAGTGTCGCAATTTTAGGACGCTACACAAGCTAGGGAAAACCTCTCACAATACTTGATTTACTAACCTTTACCAAATTGTCAAAATTCACATGACAAAACCTCTTGTTCCATAACTAGTTGTCTTCTATTTTTGCTACCAAACAACTATTCACATTAGTATTCAGATGAAAAAGATTACCTCTGGTCTTATTTCAAGTAGCAATCAATTCTCCATTACTTCCAAGAATCCTGCACACTCCACTTTTAAATTCTAGAAGATATCCCTTATCATTTAATTGACCAACACTTACAAGATTATATTTTAATCCATCAACCCAAAAGACATCATCTGCATTACTCTTTCCATTTAATGAAATTGATCCTTTACCTTTTACCATGCAGGGAGAGTTATTACCAAACCTTACAACACCTCCATCAAATTCCTCAAGGGATATGAACTTACTTTTGTCACTGGTCATGTGGTATGAGAAACCACTATCTATTATCGATTCATCACCGCTATCCATGTGAGACACCAATGCCTTTTCATCAGTCAGATATTCCTTCACAACAACAAACACTATCTCCTCATTGTCATCTTTTTTTGATTCTTCACCAGTCACACCTTCATCCACTGCAACATAGCATTGTTTCTTTCTTTTTCCTTTAAATTTCTTGAACTTTTCCTTTTTATCACCATTAGGACAATTTGTAGCAATGTGTCCTATCTTATTGCAGGAAAAACATTTCAAAGGAAGTTTAACTTTGTATTTACTGTTGCCTCTAGGAAATCTTTTAGCCAATAGTGCCTCAAGTTTCATCAGATGATCTACTTCATCACCATCTCCTCTTCTATCACCATGACTAGACTGTAGTCATGATTATGACAAATATCCTTTCCTTTTCTTACAGATGTACCAGTTACAGAAGCTTTAAAAGAAGATTCAGATGGTTTAGAAACACTATTATCAAAGCAGTTTAACTCAAGGGTTAGTGTAGGATCATGGGGGGCCAAAAAGTGATGATGTGAAAAAAATAGCCTTCTCCACTTGCCTAAAAATGCAAAAAATCCATGTTGACTTTTTGCTTGGCCTGGGTGTCAATACACCTTGGCATGGTAAACACCTAAGCAAATCGAATATTGGATAAAATCGGATATCCAATTAAATCGAATATCCAATAATATCGGATATCCGATTTTTATTGTAATTTTAAATTAAAAAATAAATTATATAATATATAATGTAATATAATAATATATTATATATTACATATTATATAATATATAATATATTATTATATTATATTATATTATAGATTATATAATACATAATATATAATATAATATTAGATTATAAAATATTATATTAGATTATAAAATATTATATTATATTATATAATAATATATTATATAATACATATTATATAATATTATATTATTATATTATATGTATTATAATATAATAATATAATAATATATTATAGAATACGTATTATATAATATATTACTATATTATAAAATATAATATATAATATATAATATAATATATAATATATAATATAATATATAATATATAATGTATTATTATATTATTATATAATACATATTATATAATATAATAATAAATTATTATATAATATTATAATATAATGTTATTTTAAAATAATTAAGTATAAAAATTGGATATCTGATTTTCTGAGACAATATAATTAGACTGTGACAGCCCGTGAGTTATTTTTAACCCATGGGCTACACGATATTTTTGGAATCCGATATCCGATTGGACCCGATACCCGGTTATTGGACCCAAATTTGCTAAAAAATACATTAAAAGGTAGGATTTTTTATTTATTTTCTTTTTAAGCGCTTTTGACTGGAGCTATGAACCAATGAGATCACAAGGAAGACCTCATCTCCGAATCGAGGGCCAAGGCATCCTCTTTAAAGCACCCTACACAACCTAAGAGCACGATTGTTAATTCCCTAGCCAACAAACAAAGAGAAATCGACCAGCGAGCACGCTCCAAATTCCTTGACGTGCACCAACAGCAAACTACCTCTTCGGCCACTACAGACCTCTATCTGGTTGTCTACCTCATCAACAGACCGATGCAGCAACAAATGGTGTGAAACAACGGGGCGGAGAGGGGCCAAGCCCTGTGCATCGAACTCGCAACCTCCATTGAAGGAGGCTTGCAACAATATCGCTGCAATATGGGGTGAACCCCAAAGGTAGGATTTTTATTGTTTTCAATCATTTTCATTCAATTTTTGTATTTTTTTTAATGTTTATTTGTTTTTTCATTGAAAATATGGTTTTTTTTCATGAAAACTAGGTTTTTAAAAATCAAATACAAAATTGTTCAAATTTGTTAACTAAATTCAATTGTTTACATTCAATTAGGTTAAAAATGGGAGATAACAGTGAAAACATTGATCAACCACAATTGCAACAACCAAACCCTCCTTTGCGAAACCCCCCCTCAATTTAGGATTTAATTGCATAAAATTTGAACCAACTGAGGGGGATTGCATATGTCTATCATTTGATCCCTCGCCTAAACCCAATGTTTTATCCCCTCACATTGATCATAAAGAGTATGGAAACCATCACTGAGGAGCACAATGCCACTCTTTTGTGGCGACATTCTATGAGGGAACAATATGCGGATGGCTTGTCCTATAAGGAGATCAAGGATCTTGAGATATCCAAAGCTGCTATCGTCGCATTTTTTGTGAATCTCCGCACTGGTCAACTCGTAGACCCCCCCCCAAAAAAACTTTCTATTAAATGGTGGACAAATGATGGTATTGTGAAATTTTTTTGGGATTGTTGGTGGATGGTTTTCAACAAACCACCCAACAACAATCTTGATGTCCCCTTCTACTTCATAGAAAAAATGTATGCTAAGTTTGTTTTAGGAAAACATGTGAACTACTTTGACACCCAACCTTTCCAGGGTGTGCGATTAGGTATGCCCCAAAATAGACCTAGGGTAGTCAGAGTAGTCCAGGGGCCATATGTCCCCCCTCCTCCTGTTGATCCCCCACCTCTAGTGCAACATCTAGATATCATTCGTGAGGCACCATCACAGACCATATTGGCTACTCACTCTTTGAGTAGCCTTTTGGTTTCTTAGGTTGGGTCAGTAGCTCAGCCTACTTTTGATGGTAGCGGTGCATCTGGTGGCACTGACTTATCCTCCTTGGCTCCACACATTTGCATGCCCCATAGTTGTCTCATGTGTGGGCACATATGCTTGGGTCTAGTTGGACAACCTGTTGATCCTCCTATGCACAATGGAGATTATGAGGTGCATGAGATGCATGATGCACTAGATGTTATGACACAGACTGGAGGATACCCTAGGGAGTCCTCACATGATAGAGGGGAGGAGGTACCTTCATCATACATTGATGATGTAGTGGTAAGATTTGTATTTTCACAGTTCATTCTATATTTTAAATGAATATTTATAATCTAGATAATATTAAGTACTAATTTTTATTTACATGGTCTATTTAACAGTTGATGACCGAGGAGGAGTTAACACAGATCTAGGAGGGCACCTTGATGGCCATTTCATTTGGCCTTGATAGTTTGATGGTACATATATATTTGCACCTAGTCATTTGTATTTTATTGTACATACATGCTCATCATTTATATTGGTATTAATTAGATTATGTAGTAACTTGCATGTATACCTTATTTTACTCTTGTAGGGCACAAGTAGCACAAGTGCGGGGCTGTTTGATTTGGGATCCGGTAGTGCAGTTGGAGACAAGGGAAAGGTAATTGAATGCAAATATGATTGAATGAATAGTTTAAATAGCTTATAGTGATTATACACGTCTAGACATGGATTGATAGTTTCATATACTTCTTGCGTATATGTATAGAGAATTCTTGGCTTCACATCCTTGTTGACTACACCGAGTATACTTGAAGATGATGAAGAAGAAGAGATGCCTCAAGTACATGTGTGTTTATTTTATTTTGTGTTTAGTAGATATAATTTGTTATTATCATTGACAATTATTTGCTAACTTGTATCAATGTCATGTTTGTGAACATATGTAGGTTGTGTGTGAAAATATTGAAAACATACCTCATCTACCGAAGACATACATCAAGAGTCTTGCAAATCCAAAGAGAAAACGTGGAGATGAGGTAAACAAGAATAGTTCAATTATAGTTCATTTTTATGTTAACTTTTCGAATGTGAGTTATATAATATAACTAATCTTAATCGTGGTTTGTTTTTTCTTGTGCTGGATTCTTCAGAGCCAAGCAGTACGGCCAAGAGGATCAATTTTGATGATCCATTAGCAGATTAGGATGTTATAGATAGTTTTGGGATGCTTACATGTCTAGTTGGCATGTATATTTAGTATATGGACATACATTCACGTATATAGACATACATTTTGTTTGAGTTGGTGTTTATGCCATATTTGTATATGGACATACACTTGTAATCATTTGACATTTTCATAAATACAGAAGTTGATATTTGATCATATAAATTGTTGCTCATCTGTGCATGGTGTTATCAATGGAAATATTTAATCTTCATTCCAATAATTAACAATGGTTAATAATGGTTATTTAATGAACAATACAATTCATTTCATTTCATCGTAAGTGTTGTTTGTATAATGAACAATACAATTCATTATCCTATGCATGCTCCTATTCCCCCCCCACTCAGTCGAATGCTTGGGGTCATACCCTACCAACGTCGTCCCTTGAGCACCCTAAGCGCTAAAAATTGTCAAACTTTGACAGACCCTAACTTAGAATCTGTGGCACCTACGAATGATCCATTTGAACCTACGAGTCCATGAGAGGGGTCCCTACAAAATCCTATCTCGGTTTTTCAATTTTCCCTACGGTTTTATTAGGGCAGCATTTTTTTGGTTGGTGAAAAAATCATCAGTCTCATTCAATCGAATGTTGTCGCGTGGCCAATTTCTTGTTCTGCTTGTTGTGATAACACTAGTACATTCGGAGCTGATTTTTGATGGCCATTTGTTGGATTTGCGATGAATTTTCGTTAGAGTGCCGATTAAATCAACCGTCAAAAACTCGGCGTCGGATTGGTCGACGATGCCATGCCCGTCAGAAATATGACAATCCAATGGACTCTGCCGATGGTCAAAGAAGTCATCAGAATTAGTAGATTTCATCGCAAAGCCAACGGTGATTTGGAACTTCGCACCAACGGTGATGCTGTTTATCCGATGCTTGTGTCGTCGGTCCATTCAGAGACATCGACGACCGTCCGACTACGAAGTGCCGTCCCATGTACAACATCCTCGTCAGATGTTTGTGTCATTTAAGTTGGAAGTGTGATGACTCCAGAACATTTCACTGACAAGAATGCTATATGTCCACCAATTACATCATCGGTCGAAAGCTTGGTATTTGTTGTAATTTCGACAATGATAATTTTTATCAAAAAAAAAAAATTATTATCGATGAGACCCAGCGATGTCTCATTGATATAAAAGAGCCATCGAAGGAAGGAAACGCCGATGAATTCCAGAAAGGACTCACCAAATATAATAACTTCATCGACAGAAGATATCAAAGAAAGTAGAGAGGGTCTTCATTGACGGGAAAAATTCTTGAGGAAATAATACTATCGGTGCAACATAAAAAGGACCCACCGAAAGGAGCATTTTCATCGAAAGAATAATATCAATTCGAATTCAAAAGGTATCAATGAGACCCAGCGATGTCTCATCAATATAAAAGAGCCATCAATGGAAGGAAACATTAATGAATTCCAGAAAAGACTCACCGAAGATAATAACTTCATCGACAAAAGATACCAAAGAAAGTAGAGAGGATCTTCATCGACGGGAAAAGTTCTCAAGGAAGTAATACTATCGGTGCAACATAAAAAGGACCCATCGAAAGGAGTGTTTTCATCGAAAGAATAATATTGATCAGACAAAAGGAAGCTACATCGATAAAAGATATCGATGAGGATATAGGTTTCGAGGAGGTTAAAAGGCATGTTCTCGATATGTGTGGTTTTGTCGATGTAACTTTATCGATGAAGAACGATAAGGGAAAATAAAGAAAAGCTTTGGTGAGATAATAGACTCATTCATTGATGGGGCATAGTGATATCGATGAAAGAAGTAATTTGATGGAAAAATAAAGGAGGACACCAAAGCCCAAGGTTTCTTTGACATAAGACCCGATGGATATCAGATATGTTTTGATGAGGAGACGGCCATACTGACCGAATACAGTATTTCGATGAAGGGAAAAAATACTTGATCGAAGTAATATTCAAAACAAAAGTATTATCGATAGAAACAAAGAGATCGATGGACTAAAGAAACAAATGATTGAAAGACATATCCTCATCGAAATGATTATTGATTAACACGAAAATCATAAACAAATCCTAGGGAAGGTCACATTACCATTAAATTCAAATGTGTGCCCGAGTGACCGTTGTCCAAACCGCCATTACTAACTGATTAAATACGCCATAATTAGTGGATCAACATCAAAGGACACAACATTAAGGAATTCACAGGCGATGAACTGAAAGCAGGAATTGGGCGAATTCACAGATAAAGCTCAGTAATTCCAAGTAAGTTGTTTGCACACATACCTCTTTTTTAAAATTCAAATGGAATCATCATCTAAAACTAATAATACCAGAAAGGGAAAAGAACCTACCATTGCAAAAAAAAAACCTAAAAGACAAAAAAGGGAAGGGCGTTCTTTGGCCCAGGACCTGATTGACCAGTGGCCATCATCCAGTTTAAGGTTCAAGAAGATTAGAGCTGATGAGGAAGGCCTGGAGGACCGATTTGAGGATCTTAGAGACATATGGACAAAATTGAGAGGGTATGAATTATTCATTTATGGGTACTGTATATGGTGAAAATGGATAACAATAATAACAATATTGAAAGGCTAAATGAATCCAACCACAAAAACCCTAGCCTAACAATCAACAAAGATCCACCATAACATATGAAGATTACCTAAGACAATGCAAATCAAATGAAATCACAAAGATTATACCATCACATGTCCAATAGGGTTTGAATCTCCATTCTTCCTATCTCCATTGATCTTTCTTGATATATTTGCTCTCAGATTTTATATGCACAAGAGCTCAACAAAGAATGGAATGTGGTTGCAAGTAGGATCGTAGTGTAGTCAATTGATCAAGTCCTTAGCATGAATGATTAGAATGATTGATTAGGGTTTGATAATGAAGGAAGCATCTCCTTATATAGAAGACACTTTATGAAATGGAGGGATAAGATTGAGAGGTGTAAAAGGAGGTCGGCTATGATTAGAGGGTAGGTAGAGGAAATAATAAAATAATGAAAGGGGTAGGTAGTGTATGAATTAAGAGATGAATGACATGTGTCATGGGTAGAAAAGGTTAATGAATTAATTAAATAAATATAGATTTATTTAATTAATAGAAGAAGTGGGATAATTAAATAAATAAAATATTTATTTAATTTAGGAAAAGGATAATTTAAATAAATAAATGTATTTATTTAAATGAGAAATAAGGCTAGAAGAGGATAGATGAATTAATTAAATAAATAAGGATTTATTTAATTAATAGAAGAATTAGGCTTAGATAATTAAATAAATAAAATGTTTATTTAATTAGACTGGACAATTTTAGGTGTCTACAGGTACAACAGAAGAGTTGCCCCTCAACCTATCAACAATTTATGGTGATTGAACTTAGGACGGTTAGCTGTGGCTAATGTATTAGTGAATGTGGAGCTCATGAAGGCATTGGCAAACAATTATGACCTTAAAACCAGGACCATATATAACTACATGGGTGAGCCAATTCTTGCAATCACAAAGGAGGTTATTGACACCGTGTTCGAGTTAGATTGGGGATTTGAAGAATTGATTGACCTCAAGAAGTTAACAAGTGAATATTTTAACCTAGAGCACATTTACAAAACATGGAGACTCCCTCTAGATAGACCTAGGAATGCAGGGTCCTTAGTGCCACTAGGTCAGGATGACAAAGCTCCCTATGATGTCAACTCTTTCCATCCATATTTCAAGTATACCTATTACTGTGTTGCCCAAGTGCTAGGGATAAAAGCCCATCCTTTGATGGATATTGCAGCCATGGTCATTTGTGCCAATTTGCAGTCTAAGGACCCCCGCTTCTTTGATTTTTATGCTTATTTGGTTAAGGTTTTGAATCATGGGTTAGAAAAGTTAAAGGGGGATGTCATCAATGTTCATTTCAAGCATTTTTCCTTACTTATGCATATGCTATTGTATGTGGGCCAAGATGAAGGGTTATGGCCAGAAGAGTTATGTGTCAGGACATATGGCAATGCTGGGATGAGAAAACCAGTGCAACTATGGGTTTCTTCTTTGGACCAGAGGTATGTGAATAATCAATATTGGGATTTTGAGTTCTTTATCAAGCCATTATATAGACTATTGGGATGTCCATGCGATTATGCCCTTGCACCAGAGGTTCAAAGATTCCTAAGACCAAAAGATTTCGCTGAAGATCCCTCAATTTAACACAATTGGGGAGATTAGTATTGTTTTTCAGACTGCACACAAGTCAGGGTATACGGGTTCAAAGGGAGACCATACTTACTACCACTTACAGTCCCTAACAGAGTGGCTTGTCTGGAAATTGTGAGGCAACGGTCAGTATTGAGTACAGAACATCTGACAAGCCATGGGAAACAATCAATTGTACCTGGGTTGTTAGTATTTTTTAGATTTTATTGTGAAAAGTTCAAAGAGTTATGGCCTGCTGCAGACAAAATTGGATTATTATGGCATGGCTATGGGGGATCCAAGGGCCAGTTTCAATCTTGAAGGATACATAAGGACAACCTGGTCATCACAAAAGCTGAAGGTTGGAGAGCATAAATCTTACCTATCGGATGACCTCATTAAGAACATTGGCAGAGAAGAGGCCAAAGTGAAGCAAATAAAGTTTGAGAAAGCAATGCAGGCTTATAAATGGAAGCTTTTTAGAAGGAAAATGGATGAGAACGTGCTACAAAAGATTGAAGACCCCTTGGAATTGGCCAACAAACTTATGGAGCATGAATTGGAAATACTTGAGGGAGTCCCGCCTCATGTTTTTAGGGATTACATTGATACTATTAGGAATACAGATCCTTTGGCTCATATGTCTCCTGCTTCCACATTTGGCATCATTCCATTCACTCCTCGAGAGGATTACCCCCTGGTTATGCAGAGGATACACCGATAGACTTGGCAACAGGACAACTGAATGTATGAGAAGTGGTTGACATCAGATTCTTGGAGCTCATGAGGATTTCATTGTTGATAGTGACTTCATTGCTTCCAAGGAGTTCACCACATTCCTCTATCAACATAAAGGATCTCAAATTAGGAATAACATGAGAAATAGTGAAGAAGAGCAACAACTTCAAAAGTTACAAGAGGAGATGGATCTTGTGATGAGGGAAATGACACCTGAGAGGGGAAGACAATTGCTTAAGGAAGCTGGTGTGCTATTATACTCTAGATGGGACATGAACTCTGCCTTGTTGTTTGATGGATTCCTCAAGAAATAGAACCCAAGTAAGAAAATGATGCCAAAAGAGATTGATAAACTCTTTAGAGGACCAGGATATGATCCAGATTAGAAGGCTCTTCTACAGTGGCCTATCTATCCCAAAGATAACAGACCTATATTGGTTGATACAGAAGAAGCTATTGGACATTTGATGGTGCAGCAGGTTGGAAAGACTGACCCTAGAACAACTACCAAACTAAATTTGGATGTCGCTAAACTGAACCAAGTTCAGATAGAGTTTTTGGTCCAAGAAAATTCTACATACAAAAGCCTATATGAGAAAACCGATGAAGAAAAATAGAGGCTGCAAGCAAGATTGCTTTAGATTGATACAGGTACCAGTCAAACAAGGATGACATACGATGTTGACAGAGATGCCATGGATGTCTTGATAGACACTATGTATTGGAGGAACAGGGCCAAAAAGACATCTCGGCAAGTAAAAAAGGAAAAACAAAAGATGGATAAGTTAGTTCTCAAGGTCATTAAACATAGATTCAAAAGTATGGTGTAGGTTGCAGAAATATATTGGAAGACATACACTAGAACAGTCAAAGCTTTGAAAGAGCATGAAAGGCTCAGGTCTTGGTTGGAAGGCATGATGAATGACAACAATTTGATGAATCCAGGTGAGAAAATTGAAGCTGAGGCTTACTTGAAGCCCATGATGAATTGGAAAATCAATTAATGAAAGAGCTTTAGAGGCTGGACAATGGGAATACCCCTAGGGTGCCCTCTTTTTATAGTAATGATGATTTAGTATCATTGGAATAATGGAAACAAGAGTTCAGTGATGAGAGGAATCGAGCAGTAGCAGAGTTGGATTGGGACAAAGAATTGTGTGTTAACCATATTCTATCCAATCATTTCCAGACAGAAAGCGACATGAGGACACTAAACAATGACATTCTAATGTATAAAGATGATAAGTACATTGAACACATAGGAATGCTGAACTTGTTATCTTCCAGTTTGTTAACAAAAGTGCTAATTAATAGTTATGTGCTGAAAAGCCACGATGCTTGGTGACAATGTATACCGTCATATAAATGAGGGAACTTTTGTAACAATAAGGATCATTAGAGAAGAAGTAGAATATAGCCTCAAGCTTACTATTGTACCATTTTGCGAACATACATAATATAATTAGTCATCTTTCCTTTATGTATATGTTGTGGATTACTACATCTTTCTGTAGGCAGTTGCTTGTGATATTATCTAAAGGAGATAAGGTTACTTGTGTTCTTCCAGTAAAACTCAGTGTTTCATATTGTGGATTTGAATAAAAGATTTACTTGCGAATATAGTTTTGTATATAGTGCGCCTGCATATTATCTCAACCATGGTGCGCCTGCATGTGTATATAGTTTTGTTTATAGGTGGAAAGCCTGAGGTTCAATGTCAAACTTGGTTTCTCTGATACCATATGTAATATTCCATTAATTCTATACTTAAAGAAAATAAATTATGATCTATATCAAGATAAAAAATTGAGCATTTCAAAATAAAACATAACTACTTTAGTTGAAGAAGAAAACTAACTAAATGTTCTTCAACATAATAAGAATCTAACTAATTTATCTAAAAGGAAGGTAATCTTTTAACAATAAAAAACATTGAACAAATATTATTAAGCTAATCAATATGAGAAAGGAATTCAAATGACAAGTTTCATTTTTGAGGTAAGAGATAAAGGTTCAGAGGTTACAATTCATTTAACTTTCCAACTAAAACTTTTTGTATCAAGCCTCGACATAGTTTGGAATAGGGAGAGCATCATCAAGGGCTTCTCCATTCAACTGTAGACTTGCCAATCTCCCATGCCCCTTCCAATTGGAAGAGACCCAACCCTTCATGAGGGTGCATTGTAAGGATTGGGTCTCTTTTACATCTGGCCATCTGATCTTGATGTTCAAAACCTACACGCAGCTAGTCAGTCACACACTATAGGTAACCCCTAACTGCTATGACCATCTAACTAGTAGGTGTATCTAGTTCATGTGATCTAACAATCACTTAGATAAAGCATCACCATCTTGGCCAAGGTTTTAACATTGCAAGCACCAATGTGTTGTTAGTGTTCACCTCGAGAGTCAAATTTAAAAGACAAAGACATCATATGATCATTGAGCAGTGATCTGAAATGCAAATTATAGCAAGGTATTGTGACTATAAGATAGAAACCATCCTAGGAGCCTCCAATATATCAAAAGTTGAGAAAGTAGCAAGCTTACTGTACAAAGACAGTGATCACTATAAAGTTGTAGTCAAGTTCAAAGCATTGATTTGTGGGAACAAAGGGTTTCATATGGGGATAGAGCAGTCTCATGAAATATCATGACAGTCATAATCATAATCTAAAGAGTAGTCAAATCTTCAAGATAGATTGGTGATAGTGCAGTCATTCATTAATTTTTTTGGATATTTCAAGCTATGTTTTCCTAATAGATGGTCAAGTATAGAACAACAACACTCAGAAAATACAGTCTAGAGAGATTGCAGTCTATAGTAAAGCCAATAGGCAGTCATACCTAGTACCAAATAAAATGACAGTAATCAAGTCTACTAAGTGAAAAAGAGTAGGGTATAAGTTTCTAAAAGGTCTTTTCAAACCTTAACAACAAATAACACGTTATTGTTTCAACATTTTCAAAACTTGACAAGGACAACACCTTATAACCTCAAGAGGCATAGAAGTCATAGGGCAACTCATGTCAAATGTGTAACTCAATACAATAAATAATATTAGTTTGTAGCCCTATAGCATCATAATGCAGTCCTTGACCAAGTATGCATACAAGAAACATCCAGTTCTATTAAGGCACAAGCATCAAAGTCAGAGGTTATGACAACTAGTCAAAAATATAAAGTACAAAAAGGTTAGTCTCAGTCACTAGAAAACAATTTGCAACATGCATTAGGAGTTGTCCTCCTTACAAATAGTGCAACATTAAAAAGGTATTATCAAAGATACAACCACAATTCAAAAAAGAAGCTTCCAAAGATAGGACAAAGCTAGGTACAGTCATAAGTCAAGGCAAATACATAGTTAAAACTTAGTCCAAAATAGTGAAGAAGTGCAACAAATGACATGAGAAGTCTAAAGAAGTATTATAGCAATCATGAGTCAAGGATTAATGAAGAAATTTTTTGCATCCATGATACAATCCTTAAAAGCATCCATGATACAATCTCAAACACACTTTTTACCGTTCTCTTGGTGATTGTGCCCAATTGTGTATGTCTTGCTTATGTATGAAAATGGCATTTTGCAGCTTTCCACCGACAATGTATTTGAGATGTCTTTGATTTAGATATGGCATGATCTTAGTGGTAGAGTGAGACTAGGGAGTTGGATCATCTCAACCATGGTGCGCCTACATATGTATATAGTTTTTGTGTATTCATTAAAGATTTTCATTTAATTTTAATCAACTAAAGAGAAATATTCATGACTTACAAGTAATAAAAAAACTTACAAGGATGAGGCATATTCATTACTTACAAGTAATAAAAAAACTTACAAGGATGAGGCATATTCATAACTTTTGTAGTCCTACCTTGGATATCAACACTAGAAGCAACTCATATTGTTCATGTACAGACAAGACAATATGGGAGTTCATTATACCCAGCAACTTGTGGTGTTGTTGTTTGTGTTGGCTCTGTTGGACCCTGCAATTAAGATTCAATATTCATTATTCAATAAGATTAACTATGTAACATAATGAAATATTGAAAAGTGTGTTATCTTGTTAAGCTTCACTTGGTTTCGAGAATAGTTTAATATTCTCTACTTAAGAGGGCCAACCATGTGAAGGTGGTGTTGGCATTATTTGAACCGGTATGAGGACATAATGATATTGTATGTTGTCATTGATGTCAATATGTGATATGAAGAGAGAACCGACATATGTGAAAACCGGTATATATGATAAAGTAAAGCGGTATATTTGTTCAAGGTGGACCAGCATGTCAAGGTGAACCGACATGTAGTCATGGGAACCAACACATGGAAGCATTGTATAACTACTAGTTGGAGTACCTCAAGCCTGTGTGACTCAATCGATGATCTTTGTGTGATGGGTTAGTAGTATAACAAAGAACAGATCGTGTTGCCATGGCAGCCTTGTGCACGTGAAGGATCTTGCATGAAGAAGACTATCCCTATCTACCTCAGGAATGTGCGAAGTTTGTAAATGGTGAAAACACGTGATGGATTATCAGCCGCCATGAAATCGGTGGATAATGAATGATGGAGAATGTTTTGAGATTTATTCAAGATCTGTTGCATTTAATACAGTATGATCAACAGTCGGGATTAAACTGTTTGAATTCCTTAATCTAACAGGTCTAGGGTTTAGGGTTTATGCTACCGACCTGTCTGTTGTCCTATAAGGTCGATGTTGTGTTTCTTTCTAAAGTTGTTGGCAAAAGTTGTGTGTGTGTATCTAAGAGAAGAGATATGTGATTCTTGCCAGACCAGAGGAGAGAAGTCATATCTGCAGAGTGTAAGTGCAGAAGGTGAAGAGGAGCTTAAGTGGATCTGCATTGGTATTGAGTGCTATTATCAGGTCATTGATATACCTGTTGATCTTTAACCACTTCAACAGATGTGAAATCCCCTAACAAGGTAGCCTTAACCGGCTTGTTGAAAATCCTCTAACAGGGTAACTCAAAGCTACTGAGTTATTGATATCCTTTAGCTATTGAGTTCTTGAAATCCTCTGACAAGGTACCCTTAACAGGGTTTAACTCTTAACCGAGTATTGTAGCCATCCCTTAACCGGGTGTTCCCTAATAGAACCTATTGTGTCTATCTTTAACCGAACAAGGCTCCTAACAGAGCGGACTTCTAAAGAGTTCAAAAATAAGCTTGTGGGTATTCATCCCCACCGTGGTTTTTCCTAGTTGGGTTTCCACGTGAAAAATATGTGTGTCAAGTGTGATGCTTTCTTCATGTGATGTTATGATTGTTTTCTGTTATGTGGTGATGCATGTTGATATTGCAGTAATATGTACATCTTTGACGGTAGATTGCCTGTTCATGCATTAGGGTGAAATGGGAATGAAGAGTTAGATTATATGAGAAGATAAGTGCCAACCAGTCTTTGCTTGTCTTAGTTATACTGGGTTTTGCCAGTTGAACTCTGTTGAAGGACTGGTGCTACTATTTGTCTGTCAGTGCGTAAGTGATAGTTGACAAACCAGTTTAAGACAGTGTTTTTGTCTGTACTAATTCACCCCCCCTCTCAATACTGGTTTGGTACTATTCATTCATCATTAAGTTATCCATTGGTATCAGAGCATCCTCTAGGTCCTCTGTGTTATAAGCTTAACCACTTGAGGTAAAGATCCCAGTCAAATGATGAAGAGGGAAGGTCCAAAGTTTAATAGGGAAAATTTTGGTAAATGGAAAGATAGAATGAAGATATTCATCAGAAGAATGGGTGCTCAACACTGGAGCTATGTTGAGAATGTCTATGTTGCCCCTACCGGTACTCTCACCGATGACCAAAAGAGAGAGATACAAGAAAATGGGAAAGTCATGGATAAATCCCAAAGAGGTATGGGATGCTCTTGAAAATATCTATGGTGGTGATGAACATGTAAAACAGGCTAAGGAAGAAAGCCTGAGAGGGAAATTTGAAGATATGCGGATGGTTGAAGGTGAGACCATTCAGCAGTATGGAATAAGAATCAAAACAGTTGTTGGAGATATCAAGAGTGAAGGTGGTAAAATAGAAGATTCCACTGTGGTAAGCAAAGTCCTGAGATCCCTATTGCCGGTCTATGCAATAAGGGTTGCTGCTATTCAGGAGCTGAGATCAATAGATAAGACTAAGGTATCCCTGGACTCCATCATAGCCAAGTTGACAACCTATGAGCTAAATAGTTTTGATGGCAGTGTTCAAAAGACTGAATTAGCTTTTAAAGCCTCTGCTATACCATCCAGAAAAGGAAAAGAAGCTAGCACCAGTGGTGAACCTAGACAGAGTAGAGAAATGGATGATGAGGAGATTCTGATGGCATTTGAAGCTCTCCTTGTCAGGAAGCTTCCTAAAAGAACTGGTAAATACAAAGGTAAGCTACCTTTGAAATTCTTTTCTTGTAACCGGATAGGACATATTGCTATAAACTATCCTAATGGTGATAACAAGGACAAACCAGAAAGGTTCATGAAATTCAAAGGAGGAAACCAGAGAAACTGTTTTATGGCAGTTGATGAAGGTGTCACAGATGAAGAATCAGAGGATGAAGAAAATGAAGATATTGTGTTTGTTGCTGTCAAAGAAGATGTGTCAGACAAGAAGGCTCTTGTCTCTCGGTTTGATAATTCCAATGAGTGGATCATTGATAGTGGTTGTTCTCACCATATGACTAGTGACCGAAGCATGTTTCTATCCTTGGAGGAGTATGATGGTGGTGTGGTTCGCTTTGGCAATGATGCACCATGCATGGTCAAAGGCAAAGGGTCCATCTCTCTGAATGGAAAGAGTAGTGTTGACAATGTGTACTGGGTTGATGGTCTCAGACACAACCTTTTGAGTGTTGCCCAGTTGAATGACAGTGGCTTCACTCTGGAATTCATGAATGGAGTTTGCACAATCAAAGGAAAAGATGGTGAATTGGTGGCCACCGACATACAGACCAAAGGTAACCTATTTCATCTGAATGCAAATATAAGTGCATGTCTTATGGCTAAGTTTGATGATAGATGGATATGACATAGGAGACTCTTCCATGTAAACTTTGATAACATTGTGAAGGCTAGTAAGATCAAGGCAGTTAGAGGGTTGCCGGTGCTAAGCAAAACGGATAATACCTTGTGCAGAGAGTGTCAATTGGGGAAAATGTCTTCCTCAACCTTTAAAGGTAAATCTTTCACTACTGACAACTTGCCTGATCTTGTGCATACTGATTTGTGTGGTCCTATGAAAACTAGAAGTGTGCAGGGTGATAGGTACTTCATGATTCTCACTAATGACTGCTCAAGAATGATGTGGGTCACATTCTTGAAAGACAAGTCTGAAGCCTTTGTGAATTTCAAAGCTTTTAGAGCATTAGTGGAGAAGGAAAGCAGTAAAAGGATCAAGTGCCTCAGAACTGATCAAGGAGGGGAATTCACTTCAGGTGAATTCAACAAGTATTGTGAAGAATTTGGCATCAAGAGGCAACTGTCTACCCCTCGGACTCCACAACAGATTGGCCTAGTAGAGAGGAATAACAAGACTGTGGTTGAAGCAGCTAGAACCATGTTGATTCAAGGAAAGGTAGCTCAGACCTTTTGGAGAGAAGCGGTAAGCACTGCAGTCTACACAATGAACCGGGTACTCATCAAGAAAGGTAAGGATAAAACTCCTTATGAGTATTGGACCGGTAAGACACCTATGGTTAGCTACTTTAGGGTATTTGGTAGAAAATGTTACATCAAGAGGAGTGAACATCAGGGCAAATTTGAAGCTAAATGTGATGAGGGAATATTACTAGGATATTCCACCAAGAGTAAAGCTCTCAAGTGTTACAACAATAGGACTCAGAGAATTATGGAAAGTATCAATGTAAGAGTTGATGAATCCTCTGAGAAAACTGAGGAAACCGCCAGTGAGAAAGCTATAAATGAACCGGTTGCAACCTTTTGGGAACCAGTTGTCAGTCAACCAAGTACTAGTAATAGTGTTCCTGAACCGGTGAATGCTGATACTGATGAAGATGAGGATGAAGAGGAAAAGCAAGAAGAACCAGTCAAGACTATTCCTCGGTATGTCAAGCTGAATCATGATCCTAAGCAGATCATAGGAGATAAGGATACAGGAATCCTTACAAGAAGAAAGATTAGAGAAAACTCATGTATGATCTCTAAATTTGAGCCTAAATCATTCAAAGAGGCTCATAAAGATGAAGACTGGATCAAGGCAATGGAAGAGGAACTTGAACAGATAGAGAAAAATGGTACATGGTCCTTGGTACCCAGACCGGAACATAAAAATGTCATTGGCACCAAATGGGTGTTCAGAAACAAGCTGAATGAGGATGGCACATTGATTAGGAACAAAGCCAGATTGGTGTTGAAAGGATATGCTCAAGAAGAAGGAGAAGACTATGGAGAAACCTTTGCTCCTGTAGCTAGATTGGAAGGAGTTTTTATGCTTCTTGCATATGCAACTTTTAAAGGATTCAAGGTATATCAAATGGATGTAAAATCTGCATTCCTAAATGGTGTACTTAAAGAGGAGGTGTATATAGAGCAACCAGATGGGTTTTCCCTATCTGAAGACAGTGATATGGTGTGTAGGCTACATAAAGCCTTATATGGTCTAAAGAAGGCACCTAGAGCATGGTATGAATGTCTACATTCCCATCTTGTGAAGATTGGATTTGAGAGAACAAGTGAAGATAGCAATATCTACTTGAAATCTGAAGGAGATCAGATCCCGATCTGTGAAGTTTTTGTTGATGACATTATCTTTGGTGGAGATGACAAGATGAGTCATGAGTTTGCTGATGAGATGAAGGAAGAGTTTGAGATGTCACTCATAGGGGAGATTAAGTTCTTCATTGGACTGCAGATCCAACAGATTAAAGATGGAATCTTTATCACTCAGTCCAAATATGTCAAAGAAGTGTTGAAGACCTTTGGCATGGAAGATAGCAAACCGATTGGTACACCAATGGTGACCGATTGCAAATTATCAAAAGAGGATGATTCCGCATTGGTTGATGAGAAGGAATACCGATTAATGATTTGTAAGTTCCATTATGTAGTGCATAGCAGACCAGATATTGCACATGCAGTTGGCATTATTGCAAGATTCCAGAAAAGTCCAAGAGAATCTCACTTGGTTGTAGTCAAGCGGATTCTTAGGTATCTGAAGGGAACAATTGACTATGGATTGTGGTACCCATACAACAATGATTTCAACCTGAAAGTATTCACAGATGCTGATTGGGAAGGTAATGTGGATGACCAAAAAATCACAACTGGTGGTGCATTCTTTCTCAGTGGTAGACTGGTCTCATGGATGCGTAAGAAGCAGAGTTGTATCTCTCAATCTACAGCGGAAGTGGAGTATGTTGCAGCTTTCATGAACTGTACTCAGACAATCTAGATGAAGCATGCTTTAGATGGCTTCAAAGTTCCCATATCTGAACCGGTAAGTATATTCTGTGATAACACAAGTGCTATCAATATTTCAAAGAATCTAGTTTTACATTCTAGAACCAAGCATTTTGAGCTTAAGTATCATTTCTTGAGGGAAAAGGTTCAGAATAAAGAGATTGCACTGGAACATGTTTCCAGTAAGGAGCAGTTAGCAGATATATTCACCAAGCCTCTCGCAAAGACTACATTTGTGTATTTAAGAGGTGAAATTGGGGGTACTGCCCCTTAAAGAGGTAAATTAAAAGTATTTGTTCCACATCAGTTAGGTATTGCATAGTCAAATTTTTTTTGTTGATTTATGTGTTGAAGGATGCTACTCCTCAGAGGGAGCAACATAATGGAACAAGGATGTTTGTGCCTCCACTTTGGCATTGTTGTCAAAGGGGGAGAAGAAGTGTAGCAGAGAAGATATCTGTAGAAATAGGGGAGAAGATGAGTTAGCAGAGAGATATCTTTGTATATTGCCATCAATGCCAAAGGGGGAGATTGTTGGCATTATGTGAACCGGTATGAGGACATAATGATATTGTATGTTATCATTGATGTCAATATGTGATATGAAGAGATAATCGACATATGTGAGAACTGATATATATGCTAAAGTAAAATGGTATATTTATTCAAGGCGAACCGGCATGTCAAGGTGAACCAGCATATAGTCATGGGAACCAACACATGGAAGCATTGTATGACTACCGGTTGGTAGGTAGTTTCCACTTCAGGATTTCCGGTTGGAGTACCTCAAGCCTATGTGACTCAATCGGTGATCTTTGTGTGATGAGTTAGCAGTATAACAAAGAATAGATCGTGTTGCCACGTCAGCCTTGTGTGCGTGAAGGATCTTGCATGAAGAAGACTATCCCTATCTACCTCGGGAATGTGTGAAGTTTGTAAACGGTGAAAATGCGTGATGGATTATCAGTTGCCATGAAATCGGTGGATAATGAATGATGGAGAATGTCTTGAGATTTATTCAAGATCTGTTGCATTTAATATAGTATGATCAATGGTCAGGATTGGACCGTTTAAATTCCTTAACCTAACTATTACTACTTATCAAATTGCCATTAGTTTTATATACAAAGTCATTCTATATACTCTAGTCGGTTACCACTACCAAAATATTTAGTCGGTATGAACAGCCTAGTCAGTTACAAAAGGAAAATAGTCACAAAGCCCAATATACATTGAGTTGTCTACCGAGTGTTATTTCATGTCTACCGAGCAGTAAAGATAATACACCGAGTTGATATACACCAAGTGAAACATGTTACCAGATTCATTGAACCTAGACACACATATGAAAATGTGTTACAAGATCGAGGCACACAAAACCGTTATCACATTGGAAATTGCACATATAGATTTTGTGTAATTTTGAGGTCATCTAACCAATGAAATATTTTGCATGGTTAGTTATTCGAGAAATCATGTTTGTAAGATCGAAGCAATGAATCAGATCACCAACATAAGAAGTCTATTTATACAACATGAATTTAGGGTTAGAAATATATGTGAATGTGAGAAATGTGTGTGCATATGTGTATGAAGCAAGACTTATGTGATACATGAGAAATCATAGAGTATTATGACTGTTATAGAGACACAGAGGTCACCGAGAAGGTTATCAAAGAACAATTGAGGAATAGAGTAAACAGAAGGGTTTACCAAGTTACTTTATGAGTTACCGAGGTATGCTATAGGCAAGGTAATCTTATTTTGAGCACATAGAATCTGCTACAACATTTCAGATGTAAAGTTGCAGATATTTGTAAAGTCTTATTGTAATATTTTGAAGATTGTAATAGAAACCTTTAACAGGGTAAAAGACTCTAATCAAGTCTATAAATTGTAAATCCTCTAACCAGGTGCAACATATATATAGTGTTGTAAAATCCTTTAGCAAGGTAGATCTAATAGATCTTGTTACTCCTAACAGGGTAAGCTATCAGAAATAGCTAAATATGTAGCTCTAATCAAGCACTCTTTATTATTGCTGTAGTGAAGTTGTGGGTGCCATCCCCACCATAGTTTTTCTCTCTAACCAAGAGTTTCTGTGTAACCGAAATATATGTGTTATAGAGTGAATCATGTATGATTGTTACTCATTTGTTTTAGCTTTATGTTATGTTACAGTAGTTTTTGGTTTATGCATAACACTAAAGATATTGTTGAGAAAAGGATTTGAAGTACCGATTCACCCCTCCCCTCTCAGTACATTAGCTTTCCATATTGGGCCTAACAATTGGTATCAGAGCTTGAATCTTGGAAAAGGGTTTAACTACCTAGAGAGAAAGATCTTATCAATGGAAGGCTATAAACAATCTTAGAGGATTGTGTATCTACAAGAAGAGTTGGATAATGCAAATCAAGTGATTGCAGACATGGAAAGGCAAATGCAAAAATCTCTGAAAGTAAGGAGAAGATTATCTGATGACTTGCAGGATTCTCAAGAGTTAGTGGAACAAATCGAGACATCATCTAAGAACAGTATATCTGAAGAAACTGAAGAAATGATTGGAATGTTGAAAGAAAAGAACAAAGCATTGGCTGATCAACTAAAAGCAATGAAAAGAGAACATGAACATTTCAGTACACAGATGACTGAAAATCTAGATGCATTAAGGATAGCCGAGGATAAAGCAAGAGATCTACAAAGAGAGAAACAACAACTTGAAGTCTTAGTATCTGATAAGAATGATGAAATCATAAGGCTAACTGGTATTCAAAAAAATCTGACAGATCAACTAGGTTATACACATCATGAAGCAAATCTAAAAGATGATGAGAATCAAGCATTGAAACTTGAAGTATCAAGGTTGAGCAATGAACTTGAAATAGAGAAGAAATCCAAGGAAACACTGAAGAAGAGTTATGAAGCATCAAAGATGTTGGATGAGCAACTGAACACGAGACGACCCTACAAAGAAGGAGGACTCAGTTACAAAGGAAAAGACTCTACCGAGAAGGGAATCTGCACTACCGAGAGAGGAGAATCATCAAAACAAGTTGGAAAAAGGAATAACATCAAAAGGAAGAAGCCTATTTGCTACTACTATGGAAATCAAGGTCATACTGCCAACATGTGTCAAATCAAAAAAGGTAAGCAACCGAATACCACTAAGACCAATGGTTATTGTTACAATTGCAATAAATATGGTCACACATCTAATCAATGTAGGACAAAGTCTGTTAACAATTATTAGAAGGCAAAATTCAAATGGTTTTGTAAAAACTGCAATAGATATGGACATAGTACCGAGAAGTGTTGGTTTAAGCAAAAGAACCACATGTGGTCTGCACATCAAGCAAATATTAGAGGTTACCGAACTCACACAGATCCTTACCGACAATATTCTACAGTACCATGGGATTACAATACAAGGATATGGTGTGAATGTTGTGGAAGATATGGACATATAAGTGCCAACTGCTTTATAAGGTTTGGAATGAATAACCGAAGATCATGGAGAAATCCTGGTATGACATGTTTTCACTGTCACAAAGTTGGACACTTGGCTGGAGATTGCAGAGATCAACCTAGAGAAGACACTGAGGAAATAAAAATGAAATTAAAGATGATTTGGAGAAAGAAGGAAATTGTGTCAAATAAAGAAAGCACCTTACCTACCGAGTTAGGTGCTCCCACTCCAAATTAATCGGTAAAGGTATGAAGGGACTGCATTCTCACAAGGTTAAATCTTAAACAGTTCCTATTTTAATATGTACTGAATTCAAAATTTGCATAGTAAGATGTAGTAGTAAGTTTGAAATTCTATCAAAGTCTTTTGGAGCACTTTACAGGAAAACTGTTAAGTCGGTGAATTCAGGAAGCCTGTCAAGTCAGTATATGAAGGAAATCTGGTTACTCGGTTAAAGCGCAAAAAAAGGGGAAAGAAAGTTAAGTGAATTGAGTGCATTTAATGTCTTTGACCTAACTTGCACGGAGCCCGATAAGGTATTTTTGAGTACTTAAAAGGTTTTTCGTGGTCATTTTCATTCACTAAGTTTTTGAGAAGCAGAGCAGAGCGAATCAAGGCGATCAAACCATCTTCAAAGCAAAATCTAAGGTATTTACATCGAATCTCATCACATTGCTAAGCTGGTTTACTGAACTCATTAAGTTGTTATTATCTGCTGAGTGTGAAGCGTCTGTCATTTGTTAAGTTCTCAAACCCTAAGGTTCCTTGTCAATTTTTATCTGAAATCAAAATGGCATCTAAGATCCAAGACCCCATTGTTGTCACAAATGTAGAAAAGCCCTCACTAAAATACTCTTTGACTCCCAAAATTGCATCTGAGCCGGATGACAAAACTGCTTTTGCACTCATCCCAGATCGAGTCTTGTTAGTCAAGGATGTGAGATTCTTCACAAAATGTCGTGTTGAAGAACTCGGTCATGTTGAGATCAAAGATGCATATGATGAATTGTTCACAGATGGTAAAATGGATAGAAAGTATGAGCATATCAAAATCAAAGGATTGACTGAAGCCCTAACCTATCCCCGTGTGTTCAAACCCCAGTGGGTCAAGTTTGTACTAAGCCGAGTGCATGATGATTTCATGTGGCTACAAGAGCAACTGTTTAAGATCACTAAAGAAATCATTCATCTGATCACCTGTTATCCTATCTATGATCATGCCCGAGCACAGAAAATGATATCACAGAAGGAATTGATCAGTTTGACTGGAGTTGAATCGGATTGCAGAGGTCTCAAGTTGAACAATGTCACTGATCCTAAACTCAAATTTGCCATTAGAGTAATTGGTTACTGTTTCTTCCAATCGGCAAGGGAAAATAGTGTACCCTGTGCAGTAGTGGACTTAGCATACAAAATTGTTAAGAAAGGCATGAAAATTGACTTGTGTGAAGTATTGTTGAAGAACTTGTTTGAAAATCTGAACACAATCAGGAAGCCGAAGAAGAACAATACGACAAATACTCTAAAATTTGGATCAGTACTTGTATGTATGTTTTTTTACTTTGAGAAGTTTTTTCCAACAGTCGGTAAAGTTGTTTGGGAACTAAACCAACCAATAACCCATTAGATCAATGACTTCATCAAGAAGTTAGGTGATAACTTTAATGATATAATGGATGATTACTTTAGCAAGTTCCAAGAGAAAATGCATAACATGTATCGAATTCCACCACAGCTAGTAGAAAAATACAAAGATGAAATATGTTTTGAGGTTGACACTGATTACTATTATGTGAATGTTGTGGAACTGAGGACTCAATCTTTTCCACCTATGGGTTACGAGATTGATTTTGATATCACACAACAACAAATTGATGCCTATCTATCATTGCCAAGGCATACTACCAAGCCGAGGTATGGAACCTATGAAGAGGTGAAGGAAAAAGTAAAAATGAGCATTGTAGTACCTAAGGCTACAAGAAAAGCTACAAAGATGATTAAGGCATTAACTAAGAAATTTGGAGAAGAGTCTTCCTCCACACCTGTCAAAGGAGTTCTAGCCATCACCGAAGAGGAGACAGAAGCCCAAGAAGCAGCCATAACACTTAGCACTGAATTGCCTAAGGGAAAAGTGTTGAAGAGAAAGAAACAGGACACTTCAATGGCCCTACCGACCCCTCCAACAAAGAGACCTAACACAAGGGCATCTGCTGCATCACTAAGTAAGAAACAAAAGACTATTGCCATTCCTAAGGTAACTAGAACTTACAAGAAATCTACTCGGAGACTCATTTTGCCAAAAGAGTCGAGTGATACTGAATCTGAAGATGCAAATAAATTTTAGAATTCGTGCAACAAGTTTCATGTAACCACCAAAGCCGAGTTTGTGTTTCCCGTGCTTTTCTTGCCTTGCCTTGGTTGCCTTTGACATGTCACTCAGTCTATAAAAAGTTTGAAATATGCTAGATTATATAAATATAAAGAGTAATTAATTAGTACATAATTAAATTCTTAATAGTATCTCGTACCTTCTTCTGGTGTCTTGTGGTGTATTTCTTTTTTTCCTTTCAATTTTCTCCTTGGCATAAAAAATTAGGTCCTTCCACTCCCTCTTTGGAATCATGGGGGGATGCTCGTACTTTAGGTTCCTCTCCAAATGGGTCCTGTATTGGTCCCTCACATACTTTAGATATGTGCCAGCTTTTTCAAGGAGCTTGGTTTTGTCAAAGGTGTCATTTCCAAACCACTCAACCATTTGGTTTGTCAATTCATCTTTTAACCTTTTTTCTTGGTCATTTCACCTTTTAAAGCAAAAACAAATCTGTTAGATTAAAAAATGAACTGAAGCTACATTTATTACACTTCAAGAAATGGATCAAAGGAAAACTATTCTAGCAATGATATGAAATCAAAAGTGGATTAGGGTTAGTTCACATATGATGTACCACCTTTTACATATGGTGGGCCGAAATATTTGCAATGCAATGTCACTAAGATGTTTACAGAAAATATCATTGCCTACAAAAAATTCATGGGATCATTAGTTCAAAATGAGTGATCATAAAGTAAATTACAATTAGAGTATATATAATAATAATTTTAAAGTACCTGGAACCTTTTGTATCTTTAAGGGAATCATTTCTTCGTCTCTCATCACCAATGTGGCTTGCAATGTTCCCATACTAGCAATACGAGAAGATCTAGGAAATGTTGGTATGTTATCAGCAGTAGTCGCCTTTGGCACATACTCATGTGCATCTTGTCCTGCAAAAAATGAATCCACTATGAAATGGCATTAGAATTCAAGAAAGAACACTTGAAGGGAAATAAAAACATGACAGAGGATAGAGCAAAAGAGGGATCTACCAACAGTGGGTGGGCCAATATGATGTGCACTAGAGGATGTCTACATGCTATGTGTTGCCGACATTGCAGTCGACAATACAGGTGAGGGTAACCTCTGATGAGGCTGCAACGGCATTTACACAGTAACATTGACAACACCTAAAGAATAATACATTAAATATATCAAACATTAAATATATAAAAAGTGCAAGAATTGTAAGCAAGGATGAACCTTTATTTTGAAAATTGGCAGTATCAAGTATGATGTGTTTTGGGTACTTAGAGTGATAAGCCAAGAAAGTGATAATACAAGAAAATCATCATCACTTGAAGATCCTGCAACACCCTTATCATGGGAACGACTTTGATGAGGGCACATAAATTGTTGTAAAAACAATACGTACATATTTTAGTTAAGGACATAAAAGAGAATAAAATATAAACCATTATTGAACTTTTGTTATAATTAAAGCTTTCATTACTGCTTACTTGCAAGTTTTCTGCTGTCTGAATCAATAATGCCACTCTCTCTCTCTTATCTCATTAGTGATAGGATGCACGACTGCCAAAGCAACAATCTCTTTTCTAATTTTTATAAGAGGCATTTTAAAGAATTTCATAAGGTCTGTGGGATCTTCAGGGTCATCATCGCTTAACCCTAATGATTCCACATCCCTTGAAAGGTGCTCAGGTACTGCAATTCCCTTTCCCTTTCCCCGAACATCCGTCTGTGTCAAGAATATCATTAACAATTACAAAATTAGTATAAATCACTAAAAAAAAGAACATAATAATGTAACAATTTGCTTCTATCTAATTTGTACAATTACAATATTAGTATATATCACTAAAAAAAAGAACATAATAATGGATCCATGTCGGCCTGTGACAAAGAAAAAATATAAAAAATGTTAGCGAAATTAAACCAATAGACTTAGCAAAAAAACTTCATAATAAAATGGTATATTGGATTCATTAATTGGAGGTTGGTTAATTTAAATGGTATATAGTACGTACCACCCCCATGATATTAACTTTGTTTCTATCTATATGATTCAAACTGTAATCGATTAGAAGCTCTTCACCTACACTTATTGATTTTATCTCATATACAAATACACGATTTCCCTCGCACGCCTCAAATATACAATTGGGTTGTTTATTAGTTGACCTAGGCTGTGTACTATTTATAAAACCTGCAATATTCCCTGTTGCTTTTGGCTGACCATCAATGTATACAACCACTCATTTACTTTGATCATTATATTTCTGTTGTATATAATTTGCTAACAGTGCATACCTACGCATAATTTTTTTATATTTAACAATCTGCATCCAATGTTTGTAATTGTAACAAGGTCCATCAAAGTCCATCAATTCTGCAACTCTATTGTAACAGACCTTTATGTCGTCCATGGAAAATAAGCCTAAACCATGTAACGACAAAGGTGCTATGTGATATATCCTATCATTAACATAAAAATTGGTGTTTATTGGAGGAAGTTCCTCGGGCACCCATTGTTTTTGTAGATGTTTGTACCTCAGTGGCACCTCAATGTCATCTTTGGTCTCATCATCATAAGAACATGATCCCCCTTGAGCAAGGAAAAATTTCATGCATTTATTGAATTTTCTTATAATCTTTTGACCTCTTGTTGATCTACCTATTGTAGACCTACTACATGTGTCACTTCCATTTTCTATTATTGCATTTTCCTCACTCAACGAAGACAAATCTGACAAATACCTATTTGGGGGTACCTGCACTCCATGAAATGAGAGAGTTAATTGGTAATGAGAGAGAAATTTTGCAAATGAGGGTAATGTTGATGAAGTTAGCCCTAAAGTTGATTTTGGGATGAAAATTGGAATAAGTCCAACCGGGGCCTCAAGTGTTGATAACTATATTAGATTTACTGCTAATGTCAAAGTTTGAAAAACTGAGGAAGTTTGTTTTCGAAGTAATTTTTAAAAAATAAACTGTTTCTATAGGGTGTATTGACTAGTTATACCTGTCCATCCATGAGACTGTGCAGGATCCTCATCAAAGGGGTTCAGGGTCCTGTATAATGTAGACTATGCAGGATCCTCAACTAAATGGGTGATGATGTCTGTAGTCAATGACCTATTCCCACCAAGGGTGACAACATCACACAGTGACTATACCTAAAATCAACACCATCAATTGAGCATCATAAGCATTACTACATTTGTAAGTTGATAAACAATAAATACATAGGTATCATAAGCATGAGAAGCATCACATGATGTGTTATCATATATGTAATTGAGCATCACAATTAGCATCACATATCATGTGTCATCATAAACATGTAATTCATCACATATGTATCATAAATCACCATCCATCACATAGGTAATAAACAATCCACGTTCTATAAATAAACACAAAGTTAAAAAAATGTCACATGCATCATCATAAACATGTGATCCATCACATATGTATTTTAAATCAACATCCATCACATAGCTAATAAACAATCCAATTTCCATAAATAAACACAGTTTAAAAATTGTCACATAAATAGTCACTCTCCCTATCTCCATCTCCATATTAAAAGGTGCATCATGAATTAATTATGTAATGGCATTAGAATTCAAAACATAATGAATTAATTATGTAAAAAAAATTCTATGAAGAAGTCAATATTAAATAGATAATATACTAATCGCATACCTCATACATTTCATTCTTCATCATCATGAACATCAAGGTCATCATCATCATCATCATCATCATCATCATCATCATCATCATCATCATCATCATCATCATCATCATCCTCGTCGTCGTCATCATCATCATCATCATCATCAACGTCTTCGCCATCATCATCACCATCATCACCATCACCATCACCATCACCATCACCATCACCATCACCATCATCATCATCATCTTCTTCTTCTTCTTGTTCTTCTTCATCATCATTGAGAAACTGTCGATCGTGATCGTCATCCACTTCATCTTCTACTTCTTTGGTATCTTCTTCTTCCATCACATTATACTTTATCGGCCTTTCTCTTGGATCATGTCTAACAACAAATGACCAACCCGGTTTATGTGGAACCTTTGAGTAAAATACTTGCTCACATTGGCTTGGAAGAACATAGGGCTCATCCCCAACTGATTCAAATGACCTTGTATTTAGCATTATAAAACCATTATCATGTTCAATAACAGTTCTATCAGGATCATTTTTATTCAATATTAGCTTGTACCATTTGACGATGAACAAAACTAATTTGAAGGAATTAAAGTCACACTCAAGTATATCATCCAAAATGTCATAGTATCGATTTTGAGACTATTGAGGATGAATGTCATTTCTTGATGAAATATTTGTCACCCCAAAGACTGTAGTGATGCTAGAATCACAAGTTTTCTTCATGTCATCCAACTTTTTTATGTGAAATTTATGACCATTGCAGCACATAGCGTTGTGGTGTTTGACCTATGATATGTCAAACATGTAAAATTTATTGCATTGTGAGTTGATAAACATATGGGTGATTAATAAATTTATACATACCTGTTTATCTCTTAAACCATATGCTAAATCAATTTCCCTTTGTGTAACATTGGAATCTCCATTACGATGTGCTTCTTTAACCAATGAAGCCACACCTTCCCATGTTAACATGCATCCAGAATGTTGACAATGTTCAATCCATACCATCATCCAATCAAGATTGTTTGCAATATACAAATGTAGTGCATCCCACTCTCGACCAACTGTATAAAAAATAAATAGACGTCTTACAATCGATTTATTTTGAAGATTAAGAATTAATTAACTACAATAACATCTTATAATTACCTCACTTTCCTCAATCTACCTTTCCCCGTCAAGTACTCCCCTTCGAATTTGTTAATGGTGTTGGGATCCCAAATGCGATCCACATGGATCTTTGCTGCAAACTTAGGAAGATATTCATAAATGTACACCATCTGGTATACCATATATCCCTCCACCATAGAACCCTCAGGATGTGCTCTTTGTCGAACCAAAGCCTTCAAAAATTTCAAGTGCCTCTCAACCATCCACATTGACCTAGTGTGTACAGGTCCACACAATTCAATCTCCTCAACTTGGTGTATGAGGTAGTGTTCTTGTGCATTGAAAAAAGATGGAGGTAGACACTTTTGCATTTCACACATTAAATGAGGAATTTTTCTCTTCCAATATTTTATATCGTCTTTATGGATTTCTTTACATGACAACCACCTACAAGGTATTCAAGACGCAAAAAAATATATTACATAAGAAGTAAAACAAATCGCAAATATAATATCTATACAACGAACTAAACAAATATCACTACTTACCTCATGCATTTTCCAAGATCATATATGACTTGCTTGACATTATTGTCGAAGTCGTCTGGGAGAGATAGAGGTAGAACATACTGCAACAATTATAATATTATATTTTCATTTTTTTGTAACATAATGAAAAGTACACGTACGTGTAGTACTTAAATACATACTAAAAACACAAGAACATGAATTACCTTAATGAAGGTATGCCAATCATGTATTTTCATCCTTGGCCCAAATTCACTTTTCTTTGATATGAGATTGTTTATGTTCGCAGCAAATCCTGTGGGAAATCAAATTTTTCGTATGACTTCTTTTATAGCATTGCTTTGCTGGTCCGTTAATAACCAAGGAAGTTCGCTTATATTAATCTGGTCTCCATGGCTATTTGATTGAATGACATTTATCATTGCATGATTGGAATCCTAAATGTCACTACATATTTTGACAATTTTTTCTTTGTCACGCCTTCCATCCAATATTTTCCATACTATCTCTGTTATATTCTTTCCAATATGCATACTATCAAACAAATGAATAGTTTGTAACTGCTTGTAGTAGGGCAACCTACTAAATTGTCAGGGATAACTTTTTAGTCCCTTAGGAAGGTGGTCATTTATGCCTTCACGACCTTCATGATCATCAATCACATCATCAATAAACAAAACAAAATAGAAAATATGTTTTATGACAAACCAATAGATGGAATGGCATTACCTTGACAATT
Organism: Cryptomeria japonica; assembly: GCF_030272615.1. Classification (NCBI taxonomy): domain Eukaryota; kingdom Viridiplantae; phylum Streptophyta; class Pinopsida; order Cupressales; family Cupressaceae; genus Cryptomeria; species Cryptomeria japonica. The sequence continues at coordinate 992,936,659 of NC_081407.1, read as the reverse complement.
AATTCTATTATATTCTAACTTCCACAGGTGAGGTGTCATTCTTCGTGGCTTTGATGTATTCTCTTCTTTCCCATTGAAAAGATGTTTTTCAGTATTTCGATACTTATGATTTTTGTGGAGAAAGTGCCTATACTCATCAAACACCTGCTTTCCTAAACTTTTTGAATGACGAGATTTCATCTTTGGACCACAAACAGGACATGCAAATTTTCCCTTTGTTTGAAGACCTACAAGATAATGTATAATTGGATTAAATATGACAATTTTTTGAATTATAATGTTCATGCACAACTTAAACACTATAACATACCACAAAAATGTGTTAGCCCCGGGGCATCGTGTATTGTCCATAGAAGCATCGCATGGAATTGAAATTGTCTTTGTCTTATTGGTCTAGAGACGTCATACATAGTGACATGATTCCATAACTCTTGCAACTCGTCGATAAGAGGCTCGATATATACATTCATATCTTTAACTTGGTACTTACCTAATCGAATGAACAAAAACATTACATAATTATTATGACCATTTTACTACAATATTTATAATTAAATTTAGACGGCTATATTTAAATGATAAAATAACTGGAAAAATCATTGCCAACATTATGTGCTCCCTCTTTATTGACATCCATGGAGGAATGTTATTGTTGATAACAAAAATAGGCCACACTGAGTAAACATATCTCATCTCTCCAAATGGATTGACACCATCCGCTGCCAATGAAAGCCTGAGATTACGAGGTTCTTCTTTAAAGTGTGGCCACTTTTCCTCTATGTCCATAAATGTTGAACCATCCACAGGCATTCAAATAATGTCATCTCGACTTCTATTGCATGCATGGTAATCCATAAATTGTGCCAAGCTAGTGCACTTGAATAATCATTGCATACATGGAATAATGAGAGTATAGCGAAGAACCTTGCGAGGAACCCTTTTTGTTATTTGATCTGTTCGATATCTACTAATATGAAATTCAGGGCATTCAGTTCGAAATTCATGTTGTTTGTGATTTATAATATGATCATTGGGACAAGCATCTATTGCTTGATACTCCATTCCAATATCTTTCATAACGACAAATAATTCTCGATATGAGCGAGGTAGAATATTTGATGGTGGTAACAAAAACTCACCTATCAATCTACAACAAAAAAATATATTTTGTTATAATAAAGAATATTAATGGTACAACATGATTCAAAATTTATTATGACATATATGACATACCGTAACATACGTGACATTGTTATGTTGGATAAACCATTCATAACCTTCAAGTTCACTAACAACAATACATTGGAGAGAAGAGTTGCCTGCGAGCCTTCGTAAAGGGCCCCAGATGCCTTCTCAAGTAGAGGGACATCATGAACAACATCAAGGTCATCTTCATCATCATGATCATCTGCACGAGTACTAAATGAGTCATGGATCAATTTATTTGTACCATCATCTTCAATTGTGTTTTTTGGCTCATGATCATCATCTTCCATGGGATCATTATCTTCAACTTCGATATTCACACCTCCATGTTCGTCCACTTCAAAAACCATATTCTTAGGGTTGTGTTGATCCATACCATGTTCTCTGGGGTGCTTGACCTATATAAAATTGATAAACATAAATAAACCGTGATCATGATCTCATCATCACGTGATTTATTATGTATTTAAATAGTCAAAACGATATAATGAAAAAATTACCAATGGATGATAACCATGTCCACCTTCAATGTGACCATGCAACCTACAATGTTTCTTTGATGTTTTGATTAGAAGTCTTCTAGTCTTTAACCCCTTACAAATTTTGCACGGACAATAACATTTTCCATCACCTTTTATTTTCAAGTTAGACCACAATCTAGCAATTGTCTACTTATTTTGTTGTTCGTTGATATTGTCTGACATGGTCTTTCTTCACAAGCAAGAAAATAGAAATTATCATCATTGAACAAAGCATCTTATTGAATTTATATTTCTAGTTTGCTTATGGTACATCACACAACATGGAAAACAAGAAATACTCAATAAATAACAGGATTCATTGATCTAGTATTATCACAATCTGCACTTGGCCTTCAATATTTTCTCCTCCTAACACTGTTTATCCATTACCTGTCAAGTACAGAACTCTAAAACCTCTGGCTATTAAAATACATAAGACAACATTGTAGCATCTTATAATCATCTGTTATAAAACCAAAGCACTTGGGAGTGATTCTTTTGTTTGTCACAATCCAGGAAAATGGTGTCTACTAGAGCCTTGAATAACTGACTAGAAAGATTTTTAATTCCTTTTCTTTTTCCTTCTGATTTTTTCACTGTCACTTCCATCCTTTGAGTCAGATGCCCTCACCCTTTTCTTTCTTCTTGTTTTTCATACTCATTGTCATGCTTTGAATTATTTTTGTTTCTTGGTGACTCCTTATTGCTCTCATTGTCAGTTTCACTCTCAGAATATGATGAAACTGATGAACTAGAAGAATCGTCATTAGAGGTAGATTCATCTGACTTGGGAATAGACTTTTGCTGCTACATTACAAGCCTTGGCATATTCTTCAAATACTCATGTAAACTCTTAGTGATACCACCAAGACCAATAGAAGTAAATAAATTGATAGCAAACTGTGAATTTTTGGGATTGTCCTTTGAAGAAATTGAATCAAAAGACTCCTGCATTGTTGGATCATTCAACCTTTCATTAAGCAACAATACACCAAGCTACTCTGCCAGCTCCTGCAAGAGAATCTTTATAAAAAAATGGGAAGAGGAAGTAGTATCTTCCTCTGTCAGATGTATATAAGCAAGATAATGCCATGGAAGAGCATCTATGCCAAGTAAGTGGGCCAAAAACTTTGCAACATTACGCAATTTATTTGTTTCCAGTTTGTGTATCATAGAATACTGTTGTAGAAAATAGTTATAAAAAATTCCTCATAATTTTTATTGATCATACAGAATCTTTGCCCAAGAAGACCATAATAACTAACGTATGGGTCAAGCTTGATCTTTAGTAGCTTATGACCATCTTCCTCAAAATCAACACTTGACATGATTCTCAAATAAATTGAATGTCTTAAATTGACCAAGTTTGTCTCTGTCTCATCCTGTATTCTCAGTGCTTCCTCACCTTCCTCATCATCATCATCATCATCATCATCATCATCATCATCACCTGAATCATTCTCCCCTTCTGCTTAATCTGAAGAAGCATCTCCAAGTTCAATTAAAAACTGTACTCGTTTGTCAATTTCCCCCTCATGGAGAATACCTCTAAATCTTTCAAAAATCCCATAGAGACCTTTGGGTGAAAGGTCTTGCAACAAAGAACCACATTCTTTCATGAACCCAACATCAACCTCTACACTATCATTTTTTGGGTTCTCTAGTAAAAGGGTGAGAAGTTCCAAGGCAATGATCTCATGTGCAACTTGTTGATTCACTAAATGAGCTATGAGTTTGGCTGCTACTATCAACATGTGCTTGTTATTGCATTTGTATGCCCTCTTAAGCTACAAAATAATTCTTCGCAAAAGCAGATTGCCAACTTTAGGAAATTTTGTATTTACCACAACAACCAAAGCAGAAAAAACATCTGTAAATCCAGGGGATGCCATTTGGGATTTCATACAAGACGTACAAAATAGACCCCTCCCACAGATGAGATTCTCTGCAAACAACTCTGGAATGATGTTCTTGATGTTAGATGCATTTATCTTGTTTACTAACCCATTGATACTCTTCTGAAGGGCATCCCATGTCATGCACTGGTATTCCACACTGCTCTTGTCTTCCACATCTTTCATCATTTGAGCTAGCTTAAATGGGGGAATGTAAACACCCCCACTTCTTCCAACACCCTTCTCAGCTCCTCTTACAACACCTTCGCCATTCCCATTCTGAGATGGAGCAGACACAACACCAGAAGTTTTCACTTCCACTGCCTCTCTATCCCTCTTGTTTCTAGAAGCCCCTTTACCACTTAATTCATGCTTATTTATGTACATAAATCCATCAAGAAGCATGAGTTTTTGCATATAAGCTCGCCCAAATATTTTATAGTTATTTTTCATCAAGATTCCCTCAGGAGCTGCAAGATCCCGCTTCCATACTTTAATTTTGTTTTCTCAAAGGACAATCCTAAAAATCCATGCATTGAAAACAACTTTTTACACCTTTGTTGGTTGTGGTGGCGTCACAGAGAGTTTACATCAATAAATGAAGAACATGCCAATGCTTTTAATGCTGTAGTAGAAGTCTATCTCTTATTCAATATCTCTAGTGAAACCCCCATGATCTTTTGTTGGAGTAGAATTTGTTATATTCTAGAAAGGGTCTTGTCCTTTGTTGATGGGATATTCATCTACCTCAAGAAATAATTGTTCTTTTCTCCATGAAGAAGTGGAACTAAATGAAGATCTAGCACCATGAAATGAATCTTCAAAAGGATTACTATAGTTAGTTTTGGTAGATAATGATCTAGGTAAAATACTAATGTGACTTTAGGAAACATTATGTACTAGCTTAGCATACTCTAACAACTTTGGTATGACATGCTCCAATTAAGTCTCCATCGGTATCTCTATTGTGTTTATGGATTGGGATTCAATGTACTCTTTTTATACATAGATTGTACTTTCAACTAAGGAGGTTTGTATGTACTTACTTGTCTTTCGATTGTATCCCTATTTCAAGAATTTCTTCTATCAACAAATCATTTGTTGTAAGTTGTAAAAGTGGAAGCTTGAACATGCCTTCCATGCTAGCCTTGTTGATATGTTCAACACCATCTTGTGCAACAAATCTTCAGAACTCCACTATTTCATTGAAGAGTGAGTAGTAGGGACAATCTAGGACACTTACAGAGGTTTTGCAAGAGAGATAAATAGACCTAAATATTATGGCTTAATAATGATCAATAGGTAAACAGATAAGAAACTCTCAATATCAAAATGACTTTCTCAATTGTCTTTACTAGAAATGGATAGATCTGCTAATAATGGCTTTATGACTGTATGTCAACTTTAGACTCAATCCAAGAAGAGCTAGAACTAATATGCGATATCTAGATTTATGATCTCTATAATATAACAATCCCATAATTATGTTTCCACACATCTATACCACAACACAAACATCATGCTAGTGTTCAGCCATAGCAATTGATATCCTAATTACAGAATGCGAAATATGCACATAACTATGAATAAAGATTAAGAAAAACAAAGAAAGATGCTTATTGCAAACATAAATGACTAATGGACAAGAATTGAATTCATTGTAGATAGTTTTGAATATCAAATTCACTTATTTGTGTGCATTTAGTAACTCATGTACTTGTGGCCAACCATTTATCTCTTTCATAAATTAAACACTTATTAATAACATTAAATGGCTAAGTAATTATGTTTTAGTTGAAATTGAAAATAAAATATTTTATTTCAGGACAACTCACACTATTCCCTATCATATTTTAGACTCTCAGTTTTGTTAGTAATGGTTTGATGTCTTTGGAGCTGATCATTGCATTTCTTTAGTTACGTTTGCCAGCGTAATCCCAGCTTGTGCCAAAATGGGATCTTTGGAACAGGGTATGGACATCCATCAAAGCATAAAAGATAGAGGAATTTTGTCAGATGTAGTTGCAACTGCTTTGTTAGCATGTATGCAAAATGTGGAAGCATAGACAAGGCATGAGAACTGTTTGATGGATTGCCTCAAAGAAATGTGGTTTCCTGGACTGCAATGATTGCACAAAATGGATTTGTTGAGAAGGCTTTATAAACTTTCAAGCAAATGCAATCGGCAAGTGTAAAGCCAAATTCCACAACCATTGCTACTATCCTCCCTACCTGTGCCAAAATGGGAGATTTGGAACAGGGTATGGACATTCATCAAAGCATAAAGGATAGAGGAATTTTGTTAGATGTTGTAGTTGCAACTACCCAGGTAGACATGTATGCAAAATATGGAAGCATAGACAAGGAACATGAACTGTTTGATATAATGCCTGAAAGAAATGTTGTCTCGTGGACTGCAACGATTGTTGGATATGCACAAAATGGATTTGTCAAAAAGGCTTTAGACACTTTTAAACAAATGAAATTGGAAGGCATAAAGCCAAATTCCACAACCTTTGCCAGCATCCTCCCTGCCTGTGCAAAAATGGGAGCTTTGGAATAGGGTATGGACATCCATCAAAGCATATAATAGATAGAGGAATTTTGTTAGGTGTTGTACTTGCAAATGCCCTGCTTGACATGAATGCAAAATGTGGAAACATGGACAAGGCTCATGAATTGTTTGATACGATGCCACAAAGAGATGTGATCTCATGTGAACAATCAACATGCACGTATACGGGAGGAAGGGATTGCTGCTACAAAATTAAACACTCACTCCTCAATTACAGTTCTATGGTTTTATGAGATTAAACTAGGGCAATTACCCACCACATGTATATTTTTTGCAACATGAAATTAAAAACTAGGGCAATTTAAATCTACCTCTTGCGCAGGATTGCAAGCAATGCCACAAATGCCTTCAATGTGGGTTTGATGTTCTTGGGGGTTGAAGTCACCACAGATGCCTACGTGGGATTGCAATGCACAAATGAATTCCCCTCTTCTTCTTTTTTAAGTAATGGTCGTTGTCATCGAAATTACGACGAACTCGAGCACTTTTTTGAAAAAGAAAATTCTCATTGCTAATGCCTTCTTCGTTGAAACCAAATGGGAAATTGCCATCGGAATTACGATGAATGCAGGCATTTTTAAAAAAAAAATCAAATTTGGCCATAATATACCTTCTCCATCAGAAACCTTAGTCGGAAATCTAGTCCAAATATATTAGTGTAATGAACCGTCGGCTCTGGCATGTCCATTTAGGCATTATTACCCTATTCATTCTCCTATTTCTGCGCCCCCCCCCCCCCCCCACTTGGTTGAACGCTCAGGGTCATATCCTATAGGCGTAGTCCCTTGAGCACCATAAGTGCTAAAAATTGTCAAACTTTGACGGGCCCTAACTCAGAATCTATGGCACCTACGAATAATCCATTTGAACCTACAAGTCCACAAGAAGAGTCCCTAAAAAATCCTATCTCAGTTTTTCAAGTTTCCCTATGGTTTTATTAGGGCAACATTTTTTTGGTTGGCGAAAAAATTGTCAGTCTCATTCAATTGAATGTTGTCACGTGGCCAATTTCTCATTCTGCTCGTCGTGATAATGAATCGTCAGCTCTGACATGTCTAGTTAGGCATTATTACCTTGTACATGCTCCTTTTTTCTGCCCCACTCAGTCAAACACTCGGGGTCATACCCTACCGACATCATCCCTTGAGCACCCTAAGTACTAAAAATTGTCAAACTTTGACGGACCCTTACTCAGAATCTATGGCACTTGCGAACAATATGCTTGAACCTATGGGTCCATGAGAGGGGTCCCTACAAAATCCTATCTCATTTTTTCAAGTTTCCCTATGGTTTTATTAGGGCAGCATTTTTTGGTTGGCAAAACAATCGTCAATCACATTCAATCGAATATTGTTGCATGGCCAATTTCTCATTCTGCTTGTCATGATAACAAACAGTTGGCTCTGACATTTCCAGTTTGGCATTATTACCCTATGCATGCTCCTATTTTTACCCCCCACTCGATCAAATGCTTGGGTTCATACCCTACCGACGTCGTCCCTTGAGTGTTAGGATTAGGATTCCCAAAGATACTGAAAGGGGGGGGTGAGTCAGTATCTGACTGGTTAGTAAATTTACTTGACTTAAAGCATAAAAAGCATATTAAAACTGTGTATCAGTAAACAAGAAATAATGCAGTAAACAAGAATATAAACAACCACATGAGAAGCACAACATAACACGGTATTTTAATGAGGAAACCTGATGTGGAAAAAACCTTGGTGGGATTTGTGACCCACAATATTCGCTTACAGGCCAATAAGGGAATATTACTTTTACAGTAGGGGTCTACACATGTAGGAAGGCCAAGTGCCTAGAGCTCATTGCTCAATTACAAAAGAAGTCACACCGACTTACAAAAATGGATTATATTAATCCAATGTCTTGTACTGCTTTAGATTAGCATCAACTATGCCAGATCTAGTACTGGTTTAAGCTCTGCTACATACATAAACCCTTAACCTATAGTTTGCATATTAGGTCTTCTTATCTCGCATCCTATCACACATATTTCCTATTACAAAATGATCTCATACATATATGAGTCATATTACAACTCACCATGTCGGCTTACAATGATTTTACAATTAATTACAAAATACATTACAAACAAAATTCCTGTCGGCCAGGGTGTCGTTATCCTTCCTTTCACTGCCAGTGTTCTGTGTGCTAGTGTAGAGTTTGTCGTTGCTGGTGTCAATATCCTATCTTGCTGGTATCATATGATTGCAAGGTTACCATCAATGACAAAACCTACAATCACCTACAATTTCTCATTGGAGTGTGCATTTGCCAACAATCTCCCCCTTTGGCATTGATGGCAACACTCATGAGAAAAATAAAAAAGTGTCCAAAATGATATCCAAAAATAGTCTGCCAAAATTTTCTTGCCAAAACTATATGCTCCCCCTAGGCAGATGAAGTCCCTTCCTTCTGACCATTTTTCTCATCCCACTACTCCCCCTTTGACATCAGTGACAAAGGTTGTCATTCACTGTCAGTGGAGTCCTGCCTGGATTCTTGTAACTAGTGGGTTACAATCTGAAACATATCTATCAAAACTAAATTTATGCCATTGCTAAAAGTTTTGCAGTCTTTTATTGCCTGTAGTGTTCTTTGCACTGTACCAGTGAGTATGTGCATTTGCTCTTCTGGTGTCTTCAGTCTAGGAACCAAAGCCTCAGATATTTCTTTTCTCAAGGAAATAAGATACTCTAGTCTTGGACTAAGTCTGCATTTTAAGTCCTTTGCCTTATCCTTTATTCCTTGTTTGTCTTTCTCCAATTTCTTGATTTTCTCTTGCTGCTCTGCAATTTTCTTTTCTAATTCCAAAGATTAATTTGATGTTCCAATCAAATTGTCAACAATATTATTTAACTTCTCTTGAGCTTTGCTGATCTATTTGTTAATATCCTTTGTTAATACATTTGTTTTGCAAGTATCCCTGTTCAATTTCTTGAAGTCAAGAATTATTTGTCCAAGTTCCGATAATAGGGTATCCATTTTCTTCTTGTTCTTATTTACAATATCCTGAAAGAATTTCTATTTTTCCTTTATCATCCTTTCCTTAAATGTATCCTCATTTATTTGATCAACAATTATTAATTGTCGGTGATAAACTTAGACAATGTGTCTAGTTGAGCTAAAGAATATTTATTCTCAATGCTGCACTTTGGTGCTATCAATTTAAGAATTGGTATAGTATCATCAATAGCCTTATAGGCTTGTGCATTGCATCCCGTGATCTTCTTTGTTGAATCTAATAAGACCTCTGTTACATTAGTAGGCCTAAATTCTGTCATAGTTGTACCAGATGTTTGTCCAACAGTTTTTATAATAGCCATGCTACCAGTTGTAGTTATTTCCTTGCTTGGTTCGACCTCTAGCAGGTCTGTCTGAGTTTGCATTTCCACAAATAAAGTTTTAGGCTTTTCAGTTTGACCGGGTGGCACTATCTTTATCTGTACCTGTGCTTCAACCTATATCGGTTTGGGTTTCTCCAAATGTGTCTCAGACAGTTTCTTTGAGCTTTTAGTTGCCAGTTCCTTAGTTTGTGCCTCTAAACTTTTCTTAGCCGGTTCTTCAGATGGTTTGTTTGTTATATCTACTGGTTTCTCAGTGGTATCCTCTGTCGGTTTCTCTATCTATGTAGGTTTTTCTGTGTTTAACTCAACCTCAGCAACTGGTGACTCAGTGGTCTCTCTGTCAACCACGACATTAAATTCTTGAGTATCTACATTTACAGTATACAAAATTTCCAATTCAGGGTTTGTATCTTCTACTAGAGTCTCCATACTCTCAATGGCCGATTGATTTGCAGTAGTGTCTACCGGTGGAGTATCTAAAGGAGGTCGGGGCATATTGTCAGTTATTTTAAAACTTGGTGGTCCACCTACCTTTCCTTTACCCTTGTCTTTGTCCTTTTGATATACTCTGATAGTTTTAGGTCTGAGTAATTCTTCCTCTTTTTCTTTCTCCACAAAGAAAATATCCCATCCATTAGTTGTTTCCTTAGATACTTCAGTTACTCTACCAGCCATTAATGCTACATGTCGATGAGCAGTAGAGAATACTATCCGGTTAGCCTCACTGATTAATTTGTCTATTTCATCAGGTGAGTTAACTAGATGCACTACCAGTAATTTTTCAATTTTAATCTTTTTATCTAGTTCAACAATAGATAATATTCTAGCTTCTAATCTCCTATACAAGTCATTTGGAATTTCATCAACAATTTGCATCAAAAATTTCTTGTATATATCTAAGTGTAGAATTACACTATTCTCTATACTTTCCTTATCATCAGCTGATAGTGAATTGTACATTTTATTGATATTCTTTAGCTTACCATCCTCTGTAATTTCACTAAGAAGTTTTTCAATGGGGGAAATAGTTTGTTTCATCTTCTTCGTAGGAGTCATCTTTTTTGTCGGAGGCCTTACTACATGTTGCTTCTATCTTGTCCTTTTTGGTGTAGGAGAAGGTGCCGGTGAAGGTTTTCTTTTCCTCTCAACTCTCTTGAATACAACAGTTATGTCACTTTCTGAAGAAGATCCAATTGGTGAAAGGTGAGTTTCTGGTTGAAGTGCTTCCAACTCACTTTCAGTTATACCAATTTGTTTTAGCACATCTTCCTTGATTTCCTTTGCTTGCCAAGTTCCTTTTCTAACGGTTGCTTCTACCTTCTTAACTCTCTTCCTTGATTGTATAGTGCTCTCAATTGTTTTTGCACTACCAAATACTTTCTCTTCTGGTTCATTAGGAGCTTCAAGGAGGGCTTTTGCATAAGTTTCTATGATGTTATCATCTGTCTCATAGCCCATTTCAGTTACCCAAATGGTTCTAGGGATAATACTTATCCACAATAGTTTGTGATAGTCTTACTTTGTTCTTCATTCGAGCCTTAAATGCTTGAAAATGCTCATTTATGTTTTTCTCCTTGTTCTCTCCCATATTGTTTAATAGTTTTGATAGTTGCTTTCCTACCGGTATATCAAAACCAAAATCTCTAGCACCAATACCGGGTACTTGTTTGGTTATGTATAGCATCAGACAAACAAGTAAGTTTCGAAATCTGAATGTCCCTTTCTTGTCCCTTTTGATCTTACCCAAATTGTATATCAACTCATCTTTGAGCCATTCACATATGTCTATTCTTGCATTATCATTTATCATATCATAGGCACTCTTAATACATAGGCTAGAAACTGAGTTTAACCTATTTGCATGTGTAGCCTTATAACCTAAGATTATACTGATAAATCAAATATTTGTATCCTTCACATTGTTTACCCTTAGAGATATCTTATGAAATGTTGCACTGGTTAGGTTTGTCACTAAGTCATTTGAGACCTTCTTAGTTTTGTTAGGTCTGTTGCCGGTGGAGGGTAACCCTGTTACAACTTGTACTGCTTCTTTTGTGATTTTATGAATGGAGTCTAACTAGAAAAATTCACCATGTACTCTGCTTAACACAATCCTTATGATATCCTTGGGGAAATCCAGGATACTAAGTATTTTAGTGAAACCTAGGGTTTCTACTATCTTATGTTCAGGTTTGACATTTTCGGATTCATCACAAATTACAGTCTCATACATATTTTTAATTTCATCATCATCTAGTTCATCAATATGACAATGTACATACATTATAGGGTCTTCAACATATACTACTTCTTTAGGGATTTGGGAGAATGCACCTATGCTATCATCTTTCTTAGCAATTTTGGGAACTAGCTGAAAAACAGGTCTAGGTCGCTTAACAACTTTAACAATAGTAGGGTTTGCAATAAATTCAGGAGTGGATGAAGATGCCATAGCTATAAATACCTCAATTTGCCTTAAGGATGAATGCTTTGATGGATTTCTTCACTTCTTTGCTTGGAGTACCTTCGCTCGGGAATTTTCGCGCTCTCAAAGATTTGAATGCTCGGTGAATAAAAAAGAGCCAAAACACTTGCTTTATAATGTTATTTTCGCCAACTACCATATTTAATGTTTGTCGGTTAAGTCACAACTTAAGTCATCTACTAGTATAGAAGTAATTTCAACTTCTCTCTATCAACCGAGGGGATAATAGCATGCTTTTCATTTTGTTGCTAAACCCCCAAAAGAATTTTCTTTAGTTAGATGAAGAGTCTCCTGTCGGTGGAGTGTTACTCTGTCCTGCTGGTGGAGGAGTAATCACATCAACATTCTGATCTGACTTTTTGATCCATTGTTTTGAAAATTCTTGCTTTACCTCTCCAACTTTTTCTTTACCTTTCAAACTAGGACCTTTGTTATTTGTCGGTGATGCCTTACTTCTGCAAAATTTAGCAATATGTCCAATCTTGTGACAGGCATAACAAGTCACATTGTTCTTTTGAATAGCTTTCCCATATCCTATGCCAATATGTGCTCTGCATTGATAAGATAAGTGCCCAAATCTTCCACCAACATAATATCTCACATTCATTCTGCAATTTTCTGAATTATGACCAACTTTGTTGCATTTAGAATATTGACCGGTGGGTGTATTAGTGTTTTGATAATTTCTAGACCTACACTGATTTTCTTTATGACCATACTTATTACAGTTAAAGCATTTGCCATTAAACTTGTAAGCAGTAGGTTGTCTTACCGATTTGCTATGATCATGATTGTTTGCAGTACCAGAGCTTTCACCAACTTCAAAGCCAAGGCCATTTGTATCACCATTAGGTTTTTGATTCTTCAGCATGTCACCAAGTTCTTCTAAACTTTTCTTGAATTTTTTCTTGTGATGATTTGCAGCAGTTAGTTCACTTTCCAAGATTCCTTTCTATCTTATGAGTTCAGTTCTATCATTTTGTGTGTGCATCAGATCTATCTTCAACATATCATTTTCATGATTAAGTCTTGTGTTTTCATTTTCAGCATCATTTAGTCTTCAAACCAAGTCTTCTTCATTCTTCTTTCTATCTTCAATTTCTTTACAAAATCTCATAGTCATATCCTGCATCTCATTCTGTGTTGTACTGATCTCTTGTCTTAGCTTGTTTACCAGATCATTAAGAGTTTCCTTTTCATCATTCTCATTCTGCATCTTTTCACAAAGTTCTCTTCTCTTATTTCTTGCAATGGTAATATTTTCTTGAAGTGCTTGAATGATATCCTGAGTAGCCTTTAGATCATCTTCAAGTTTGATATTCTTCACCTTTTTTGCATCATAGTCTGAAAGAGTTGTTTTCAATTGTTCTCTCAAGTTTTCCATCTCTACCGGTGACAAGATCTTCCTCAAGCTGTTAGGCTTCCGAAAATAGAGGACTAGGCTCTGATACCAATTGTTAGGATTAGGATTCCCAAAGATACTAAGAGGGGGGGTGAATTAGTATCTGACTGGTTAGTAAATTTACTTGACTTAAAGCATGAAAAGCATATTAAAACTGTGTACCGGTAAACAAGAAATAATGCAGTAAAAAAGAATATAAACAACCACATGAGAAGCACACCATAACACAATATTTTAACGAGGAAACCTAGTGTGGGAAAAATCTCGGTGGGATTTGTGACCCACAATATTCGCTTACTGGCCAATAAGGGAATATTACTCTTACAATAGGGGCCTGCACATGCAGGAAGGCCAAGTGCCTAAAGCTCACTACTCAATTACAAAAGAAGTCACACTGACTTACAAAAATGGATTATATTAATCCAATGTCTTGTACTACTTCAGATTAGCATCTGTTATGCTAGATCCAGTACCGGTTTAAGCTCTACTACATACATAAACCCTTAACGTATAGTTTGCATATTAGGTCTGCTTATCTCGCATCCTATCACACATATTTCCTATTACAAAATTATTTCATACATATATGAGTCATATTACATCTCTCCATGTTAGCTTACAATAATTTTACAATTAATTACAAAATACATTACAAACAAAATTCCTGTCGGCCAGGGTACCGGTATCCTTCCTTTCACTGCTGGTGTTCTGTGTGCCGGTGTAGAGTTTGTCATTGCCGGTGTTGGTATCCTGTCTTGCCGGTATCATATGATTGCAAGGTTTCCATCAATGACAAAATATACAATCACCTACAATTTCTCATTGGAGTTTGCATGCTCCTATTTTTACCCCCCACTCGATCGAACGCTCGGGGTCATACCCTACCGACGTCGTCCCTTGAGCACCCTAAGTGCTAAAAATTATCAAACTTTGATAGGCCCTAACTTGGAATCTGTGGCACTTGAAAATGATTCATTTGAACCTACGGGTGCATGAGAGGGGTCCCTACAAAATCTTATCTCGACTTTTCAATTTTCCATACGGTTTTATTAGGGCAACATTTTTTCAGTTGGCAAAAGAATCATCAGTCTCATTCAATTGAATGTTGTCGCATGGAAAATTTCTCATTCTTCTCATCATGATAATGAACTGTTGTCTTTGACATGTCTATTTAGGCATTATTACCCTATGCATGCTCCTAATTTTCCCCCCCACTTGATCAAACGCTCAGGGTCATACCCTACCGGCATTGTCCCTTGAGCACCCTAATTGCTAAAAATTGTCAAACTTTGATGGGCCCTAAATCAGAATCTGTGGCACCTGCGAATGATTTGTTTGAACCTATGGGTCCAAGAGAGGGGACCCTACAAAATCCTATCTTGGTTTTTCAAGTTTCCCTATGGTTTTATTAGGGCAGCATTTTTTCGGTTGGCAAAAAATTGTCAGTCTCATTCAATCGAATGTAGTCGCGTGGCCAATTTCTTGTTATGCTCGTCGCGATAACGAACAGTTAGCTCTAACATGTCCAATTAGGCATTATTACCCTATGCATGCTCCTATTTTCCCCCCCCACTCGGTTGAACGCTCGAGGTCATACCCTACCGGTGTTGTCCCTTGAGCACCCTAAGTGCTAAAAATTGTCAAACTTTGACGGGCCCTAACTCAGAATCCATGGCACCTGTGAATGATCTGTTTGAACCTATGGGTCCATGAGAGGGGTCCCTAAAAAATACTATCTCGGTTTTACAAGTTTCCCTATGATTTTATTAGGGCAGCATTTTTTTGGTTGGCGAAAAAATTGTCAGTCTCATTCAATCGAATGTTTTCGTGTGGCCAATTTCTCATTCTGCTCGTTGTGATAATGAACTGTCAGCTCAAACATGTCTAGTTAGGCATTATTACCCTATGCATGCTCCTATTTTCCCCCCCCACTTGGTTGAACGCTCGGGGTCATACCCTACCGGTGTCGTCCCTTGAGCACCCTAAGTGCTAAAAATTGTCAAACTTTGACGGGCCCTAACTCGGAATCTGTGACACCTGTGAATGATCCATTTGAACCTATGGGTCCATGAGATGGGTCCCTACAAAATCCTATCTCATTTTTTCAAGTTTCCCTAAGGTTTTATTAGGGTAGCATTTTTTTAGTTGGCGAAAAACTCATCAATCTCATTCAATGAAAAATATAGATAAACAAGCATTACACTATAGACACATAACGATCATTAATATTTGCATGTATTGTATACACATAATTACCATTACACTTGCATGTGACATCCATGAAGCGATATGCAAACATGATTTTTTTTCATTATCAATACAACTACACCAATGTACTCATGTACAGATACATTGTATATCATCAATATAACTAAACCAATTTTCTCATGGACATTGTATATCATCATAACAAAGTTACATCAATTCACATCCATATACAAATACAACATCCCACTTCATCTGCATTAGACATCCTCATGTCCTAAGAGAAAAGATTATGTACAACAATGCCTGCATATAAATGAAGAGTAAAATAAGCAAACTTTTTATGCGGAATGAATGTGCTACAAGAAACAAATTATAACACTTAATACAAATTATTTTGTCAAATTATAAATAGATCATTTGAACATTTTTAAGATGTACAAGATTGTATAATTATGAAACTTACCAGTTTCTTTGCAAAGTATACAAGCATAACTTTGAAGAAAGATGCATGTTGATTAAAGCCCTTCTCATTTCATTTATCTGCATGGTTGAAGACGATGGTAGATATGGTCATTTCTAAATAGCAATACATTCATTTGAATTAGAGTTTATACACAAAAATTTAATCAAATTAATGCATAAAGGAATATGTACCATCACCAAGAGTAAACTAGTCAATGGTGAATGATCTAGCATGAATCTGTATTTTTAAGAATTGTTAGTCTACACATAAAATGCATGGATGAGCATAAAGGCTTTATGATAATCACTTCAACTGAAATGCATGATAATAAATGAAAAGGTGGGATTATATACCATAAAATACATCCCTTTGAATTATATCAAGAGAACCCACTATGTTGAAGAAAAAATCATAATACGATACTGTTGTATATCATCAAAAAAGACCTGCATGAGCATAAAGGTTTTGCGATAATTATATCATCAAAAATTATCAAATAGTGTTGCCTAATAATAAAAATTGTAAAGATCATCAAATGCATGATAATAAGTTGTGTTGCAAAAATACATCCCTTCCAATTATATCGAGTGTACCCGCTATGTGCATGCAAAAACTATGTTGCCAAAAAAAATGTTCATCAATAGACTTGTATTTTGAACACATCTTTAATATACACATAACAAACTTGAACATTAAGGTTTAATGATCATTGTTTGAAATGAAATGCATGTTAAAAAAATAAGGCACCATTAAAGACCTACTATTGAAGTATGCCTGAAGGGTCATCTCTTTGCTTAAGAGTATCCAGTATTGCTTCATGATCAATAATGGTCACTGTCCATAGCTCTTTGGTCTTCAGTTTTGCTTGATGCTTTAACAACTTGACATTTGTAGCTATAATAAGGTGTGAATACATTAGAATGGTTTTGTGTCTCTCATAGTCTTCAAATGCAGGTATGCCATTCTTTCTGATCATGTATGTTCGCAACCAAGTTCCCACAACAACAACTGAACCTGTAGGATATGTGAACCTGTCATCATCTCTCACTGGTTGTGTTAGCTTTTGTTTTCCCTGCACACATCATGCCAACCAATATTCTGATCTCTCTTCATTCCCTTGTGGTGCAACAACTACAAAAACATGTCCTTGCTATACAAGATCTGATAGACGACCATACTCAAGTGAACTTTTCATGTCATCATTTGACAAGGATATTGTTTGAGATAAATGAGTTAGATATTGGGGAACCCACGTATCAACCCACTCACTTGACTAGCACTGATCCCAATCACACTGAACACAACTCTGACAAAAACAAGCCAACACTCATGTCCAAATGGTCCATGTACTTGCATCTGAGCCAAGAAATGAATGCATCTTTGAAGAATCTTTAATTGTTTGACAATCCAATCTATATCCCATTGTGCTCTCCTCAACCAACCAAAAGAATCTGGTCACTACTGAATCAAGAGTATCTCCATGTGACAATGTTGAACTACAACAATCAACAATAAAACGTGCATCAGAGAAATTTGCACCTGAAATCCTCAATTGCTCCTTAACTAGAGCTCTCTTCAAACATGCACTTGCTCCATCATGCTCCCCCTTCCCATTCCCTGCCTCAAAAAAACACCAAATATGAGGTATACACCTATCTACATGCATTCTACTCAACCAATAAAACATACGGGCATTCTTGAATTGACCTGTACAATTATCTGACCATATGATATGTCGATCAATTGCAATATCTTTCTCATGCAAGAACTCAAAGAAATTATCGAAAAAATGTTGCACATACTTGGAGGAGTGTGATCTATCATCACTCATATAAAAATGATACTCCTTGATTATCTTCTTGTCCTCTTCTATACTATCAGGAGCATGTCTATATGTAATGTGAACAAAAATAGCAATCTGGATTGAACTGTAGTACTGAGACTGTACCTCATTCTATGGTTGCAATGTATAGTCATCTACAAAATCAGCCACCGATACAATAGTGCCAATCGGGAAAGAGTTCTTACACATCCTGAACTGTTGATCCAACCACTGAGACCTATGGGTGTGCCTTGCATACTTGTAGAAAATATTTTCCTTAAAATCCAAAATAAAATCAGCAACACTCACTTCTCTTCAGACTAATTCACATCTAGAACCTTCACCTCCACTCTTCAAAGTATATTTCATTGTCTCAAATCTTTTTTTCTCAACATATTTTTTTCCAAACTCGTATTCGCTGCCCTCATGAAAACATGAAACAAACTTTTACAACCCACCACATTCTGATCACTTCTCATTCAAACAATCATTTCTATAGAAATAGCAGCCATCATCTCTAGGGCATAAAAATAGATCTTGCAAGTCTCTTGAGGATCTCAGAAATAGCATTGCACCACACTCCTACAACATCTCATTAGTATGCATCATAGAACGAATTTGGCATAAAAGTTCATGGTACATTGAAAACTCCACATGGTACTTGCAACAACAAGTATTATGAATCTTAAGAGGAACACAATAAAATGGCTTCAAAGATTCAAAGGCCCTTTGTGATATTTACAAAGTTGGATGTACTTCACAAAAAAAATTGTACAACATTGTTTGGCTTGATTCCAAGAAATATTTGGGATGTGGTGTGCGGTATCGGTTGTCGATTCATAATTTCAAAACGTCGTTTATATTGGGTGACACTCTAGAGTTAGAGTGCCAAAATTATTGAATCTCCTCCTTCACATTGTCATTCAACTTTCTATCAACACGTGCAATCCTCCCACCAAAAGCCCATGTATCATGTTGAAGTGGATCGTCAAGTCTTTGTCTTCGTGCAAGTGCTCTGTCCAAAGTTTTACAGTTTATGTTAAAATCAACACAAGTTTGTCTCATTTGATGAGCCTTTTGGTGCAGGAGCACCCTTCAAAGGGCTCCCACCATTTTCTTTTGATTGTATTCTTGCTTCTTAATGAAGCCATTGTATATAAAATAAGAGCCATGTGCTCATTGGTCCTAGTTAGGGTCCTAGTCGAGGTCAAAGGGTCATGAGTCAAAGTTGAGTTTTTTTGGAAATAGAGAGTATGTGTGCCTCTGAGGTGTTTAGGGGTCCTTCTTAGCATGTTGGTATCCTTAGGTTTTCCCAATATGGGTCTAGGAGTCAAGAAAAGCAACATTGACGAAGTTGCTCAAAAGTTGCATGACAACTTTTCCACGTAGTGGTCAAAATCTTTAGTTTAAGTGTGGACAACCCTAATATGGGCACATAGACCAAGGAAAGGGTAGTATAAGTAGTTACAAACCCTAAGATAATGGGTTGGATGTCAAATGTTGTACGGCCCAAGCAAAGTGACTTGACTGTGACTGCAATTTTGTTGCCTGTCGGCACAAAAGGAGTAAAAGAAGATTGTTAATGGATTGATTTTTGAGAAAAACTATGTGGAGTGTCTTGTATGGTTTATTTAATCTCATTGTGAGAATTTAGATTAGGTTTTGTTTTGCAGGTTGTGTGTGTTTGTAAATAGTTTGTGAACTTGCTTCTCACTGTCCAGTTTTGGACTGGTTTGTGTCAATGGACTCATAACTCCATTCCCCATTGTGGAATCACCATGAAGCCATGGGGAATGAGAGTAAAGACCCTATACTATAATTCAATGCAAGAAGGGCCCTTGAAAATGAAAGGAGGCCACCTAAAGACCCACTCCTAGGTGAGACTAGACAGTGCCCGACTAGGAAGGGTTAAGTTGCAGAGGTCTTGGAGAGCAAGGAACGTCAAAGGAGGAGGCACCCTTTGGAGGAGTTGTAGAGAGGTGAGTGGATCACCATTGGTTTGAAGGAGGATCTTCCACCAATCTAGAAAAGGAGGCAAAAGCACCAAACCTACACTATGACCCTGACAGGCCTAAAAACTCTCTTAAAAACCCTTAAAAACCTTAAAATGCACCTAAGGCAGTGTACGGACACTTGGAGGCCTAAAACCTAAAAAATCCTTGCATCCTTACCAAATGAATAGCAGGTCTTTTGGGAGGTTTCACAAGAAAATGCATCGTTTGTAAGAGGGAGACCTAAAGGACCGGATAGGAGGCCTAATTGGTCACAATCCTTGTAGCCCTATTTTGTAGGCAAAACACAAAATAGTGAAATCGGTAAGGGGTTGGAAGCTTGAAACCTCTTGAGGGCACATGAATGGGTGGAAAAACCATGTATTAGACCTGACCTATCCTTGCTAAGACCTAGGAAGGTGTGGAACAAGCCAAACCCTTATTATCCTAAGTAAGGGTTCCTTGAAACTCATGAGTAGGTGAGACCTTAGAAGTAATTTTTCAAGTTGTTGGTGGGTGGATTGGGAAAGGTCAGGGGATTCCATAAGTAGAGGAAGTCCTAGAGACCCTAGGGGTGGTTAGAACACCCAGTGATCCAAGGAAAGAATCCAAGAGAATAGACTAGGCAAGTCTACCCCAAACCCCATCCCATCAGATTGGTATCAGAGCCGGTTAAAGATTTGGTGGACCATGTATGTCTCTGTACTTTGGTGAATCAGTAGGGGAAAGAAAAATGGTCACTAATGTAGAGCTAGCTAGGGAGGTGGAAGAGCAGAAGGAGAAGAATAGACTCCTTGAAGCAAGGACCTTGGGGTGAAGACACCAAGGATAAAGGCAAGAAAACTATAGACATAGATGACATTATACCTGAACCAGATCCCTTGTTCAATGAAGAACCTTTTGTGAAGGCTATTAAGGCTTTGAACACCAAAGCTTTTGAAGGATTGCCACATTTCAGTGGAAGGATGGACATTGATATTGTCATGGAATGGATTGAGGGCATGAAAAACTACTTTGAGTGTGAGGGAGTAATAGAGGCTCAAAAGGTTAAGGTTGCCAAATCAAGATTAAGGGGAGAAACTTTGACATGGTGGAAGTATCTTCAAGAAGAGAGAGTTAGCATGGGGAAGCTACCTATTGTGAATTGGAAGGCCATGGTAAGTAAGATCAAGGAGAACTACTTACCAGAGGATTATGAAGTCCAACTTCATAAGAAGAGACATGGATTGAAGCAAAAAGACCTTGATGTGACCTCCTACATCGAAGAATTTCAAAAACTTTGTCTTTAATCCAAAGTCCAAGAAGATGAATCTATTAAGGTGGCTAGGTATCTAAGCGGCCCAAAGTGGAACATTCAAGAGGAGATAAGCCTATAGACTCCTACCACTGTTCAAAAATGTCATTAGCTTGCTGCCTGTTGGGAAAAATGGTGTCTCAACCTTGCATTTATGCGAGGTTACTATTTATAGTAAGTTTTCATTTGAGCACGAAATGGTGTGAAACTCTCCTTGAAGCTTCTGGTTGGCTAGATAAGCATTCCGATAAAGTTGCGTCGCAAGGTCACAACTAGTTTTGAAGATATTAAAGTTTTCATCTTGGAGGGGTGCGATAAAATATTTAAACTTAATTTTGTAGGCTTTAGAGGCTCCGAAACGCCCTAAAAAGTGGCCATAACCAGCGCAGTGGGTTACGAGGTGATAGAGCACTTCGCAAGCTTTCCGACGCTTCAAACGGTTCGTCAATCGGACACCCGGTTCTCAAGTTATGGCCTCCGGAAGTTTGTACTCCTGAAATAGGAAAAATAATTTGTATCAGATACATAAATGAGCTGTAAAAGGGAGCGACACGTGTTGATGTGTGCTTTAACATGTCATAGGGCATCTAGAAGGGAGATAAGGTTGGCTACACCTTATTGGGTGGTTTTAGCCCATGGTTTTGTAATACCATTTGACGGTTTCTTGTATTGTATCTCTTATTTATGAGGTGTGTGAGATAGAGGTTGTGTGTAAGAGTCTTATGGCTATTGAGTTGCCTCTGAATCTCTGATTAATGGTACTCCTGTGAAGAGCTTTCTCTACAAGTATGTTGTAATCTATTTTTTGATTGCTGAATAAAATATTGAGCTGCTTTTGGAGTGTGGGGTTTTTCTCCCGAAAGGGTTTTCCCCACGTAAATCACTGTGTTGTGGTATGAATGCTATTATATCTATTTCTATTTTCTGTAACTGTTGTAACAATCTGAAAAAGTTTTGCATTACCCTCCTCTCAAGGTTAGTGTAGGAAGTTGTTTCCGTTACTTAACTTCCTTACACTGCCAAGGTGGAAGAGAGGAACAAAAGGAAAGGAGACTCCAATAATAGGGGTAGAGGTAGAGGTAGAGAACAAATGAATCACCGAGGTGGTTACCAAAGCAAGGCAAATGAGCAGAGGAACCAAGGAGAAGCCAAGTTGACTGAACATGGCAGTGAAACCAATCTCAGAGGGGGACATTCTAGAGGAAGAGGTGCACAAGGTGGTCCAAGTAGGGGTAGAGGTACCGACAAAGGTAACTCCTACTTTGCAACCATGAAATGTTACAACTGTGGTAAATTGGGACAACCAGCCTATAGATGCCCTGACAAGCCTACCTCATCAAACAGTGGAAAGAGGGTTGCTTATGCACATGAAGACTCTTCAAGTAGAAAGACACCTAAGGTGGACCATATTGAATCAGAGATTGGAGAAAATCTAATGTTCAATAGGGTCTTGATAAGACAGCCGGTTAAGAATGAACCTAAGCATAGGAGAGAATTGTTTAGGGTGAGATGCAAGATCCTTGGTAAAGTTTGCAAGGTGATAGTTGATTTAGGGTCAACTGATAACATAATATCAGAGGAGGCAACCAAGAAGTTGAAACTCACAAGGATACCTCACACTAACCCATATAAGGTGACATGGTTGAATCAAGATCAAAGTGTGCTTGTCAATGAACAGACTTGGGTAGAGTTTTCTATTGGAGGATACAAGGATAAGATCCTTTGTGATGTGTTACCCATGGATGCCTATCACCTATTGCTAGGTAGACCCTGGCAACTTGATAGGATGGTGATCTATGATGGAGAGGAGAACTCCATTTCCTTCAAGAAGGATAGCAAAACCTTTAAGATTCAGTCTTTGATAGAGAACGAAGAGGGAACTTCAAGAACACCTAGTGTCTTATTGGCTATTGGTAAAGAGTTCTTACACTTTCTACATGAGGAGGAGATAGTGAAGTGTGCCATCTTTGTGAAGCCAAAGGAGGAAGAAGACAAGCTGCAAGTAGAGGTACCCAAGGAGGTGAAGCAAATGTTGCAAGAGTATAAGGACATAGTGAGTGATGGAGTACCTGCAACACTCCCACCAAGAAGGTCTATAAGCCATCAAATAGACTTTGTTCCCAGAGCATCCCTACCTAAAAAAGCTGCATATAAGCTCATACTTGACCAAAACAAGGAGGTAGCAAGGCAAGTGCAAGAGTTGTTGGAACAAGGATTGATCAAGAAGAGCATCAGCCCATGTGCAGTCCCAGTAATGCTAGCATCAAAGAAGGGAGGCAAGTGGAGACTTTGCACTGACTCGAGGGCAATCAATAGGATCACCATAAGGTATAGGTTTCCAATTCCTAGAATAGAGGATTTGATGGACTGTTTAGGAGGTGCTATGTATTTCACTAAATTGGACCTTAAAAGTGGTTATCACCAGATTAGAATTAAGGAGGGAGATGAGTGGAAGACTACTTTCAAGACCACAGAAGGATTGTATGAATGGCTTGTGATACCATTTGGACTCACCAATGCCCCAAGAACCTTCATGAGGTTGATGAATGAGGTGTTAAAAGACTTCACAGGCAGGTTTGTGGTGGTGTACCTTGATGACATTCTCATCTATAGCAGAACCAAAGAGGAGCACCTTGAGTATTGGAGGTTAGTCTTAGAGAGGTTGCATGAGGAGAAGTTATCCATCAACCTAGAGAAGTGTGACTTCTTGAAGCAAGAGCTGGTCTACTTAGGATTTGTGGTGTCTAAGGGAACCTTGAAGATGGATCCAAGCAAAGTGGAGGCAATCTTGAATTGGCCTACACCTAGAACAGGGACTGAAGTTAGGAGTTTCTATGGTTTAGCTCAATTCTATAGGAAGTTTGTGAGGAAATTCAGTGGCATATGTGCACCAGTCCTTGACACCATAAAAGGAGGCCTTAAAACTAAGTTTAAATGGACTGAACAGGCTAACAAAGCATTTCAACTATTGAAGCAAGAAGTAGCCACAAAACCTATCCTACTCCTACCTAGTTTTGACAAGATATTCACATTGGAGTGTGATGCAAGTGAAATTGCAGTAGGGGGTGTATTGAGTCAAGAGGGAAGACCTGTGGCATTTTTCAGTGAGAAGCTTAATGAGGAAAAGAAGAAGTACTCAACCTATGACCTAGAGTTGTATGCATTAGTACAATCTCTTAAAAAATGGAGGCATACCTACTCCCAAAGGAATTTGTGGTGTTCACAGACAACCAGGCTTTGAGTTACATTAACACTCAAGAGAAGCTTAGCAATAGACATTTGAAATGGATGGAATACCTCCAATCCTTCACCTTCACCATCAAGCATAAGAAGGGGCAACTCAACAAGGTGGCAGATGCTTTAAGCAAGAAGTTGTTGACAGTTCAAGAACTATAGTTGTAGAGCATAGGAATAGAAGGTTTGAAGGACCTCTATGAAGGATTTAAAGACTTCTCATTAGCTTACAAGGTTTGCAAGGAGTTTGAGAACCATTTCCATGGTGAGTATGTAGATTACACTCTCCAAAATGGTCTCTTGTTCAAAGGTAATCAATTGTGTGTGCCAAGAGGATCCATGAGGGAAAACCTCATCTAAGAGAAACACAATGGTATTTTAAGTGGACACTTTGGAGTCAACAAAACCTTGGATCTAGTATAGAGGTACTACTATTGGCCAAAGTTGCCAAGAGATGTGAAAAGGTATGTGGAGAAATGTGGTGTGTGTCAAAGAGAAAAAGGAGGATCAAGCAATGCTGGTCTCTATCAACCATTGCCGGTCCAAAATAGCCCTTGGGAATGTATAAGCATGGACTTTGTAGTAGGACTTCCCAAGACAAAGACAGGTATGGACAACATCTATGTGGTAGTAGATAGATTTTCCAAGATGAGCCATTTCATTCCATGTAGAACTACACATGATGCTAGCTATGTTGCACATCTCTTCTTTAAGGAGATTGTTAGGATTCATGGACTCCCTTTAAGCATTATTTCAGACAGGGACAACAAGTTCATGGGCCATTTTTGGAAAACTTTATGGAGGAGACTTGGAACTAATCTCTCATTTAGCTTAGCTTACCATCCACAAACTGATGGTCAAACTGATGTCATCAATAGGGTGTTAGGCAGCTTGTTGAGGTGTTTAACTAAGGAGTATGGGTAGACATGGGATCTAATCATTCCTCAAGCAGAGTATGCATATAATGACAGTGTAAATAGGACCACTGGAAGAAGTCCTTTTGAGGTTGTCTATGGTAGACATCCAAGAGGAGTGTGTGAACTCGGGGAACTTGGTTCCATGGAGATGAAGAGTGGCCAAGCAGAGGAATTCACTCAAACCATCAAGGAAGTCCAAGAGCAAGTCAAGAAATCCATCCTTGAATCCACTCAAAAACTAAAGGCCAAAATGGATGAGAAAAGGAGAGAGGTTCAGTTCAAGGTGGGTGACTATGTGATGGTCCATTTGAGCAAAGCTAGGATGCAAAGTGGTAAGCCTACCAAATTGCAAATGAAGAGGGTAGGACCTTGTAGAATTCTGGAAAAATATGGTGAGAATGCCTATAAGTTTGAAATTCTTTCAGACTTAGCCATTTCACTAGTCTTCAATGTTG
Organism: Cryptomeria japonica; assembly: GCF_030272615.1. Classification (NCBI taxonomy): domain Eukaryota; kingdom Viridiplantae; phylum Streptophyta; class Pinopsida; order Cupressales; family Cupressaceae; genus Cryptomeria; species Cryptomeria japonica. Next base: position 992,910,826 of record NC_081407.1, on the reverse strand, counting down.
CTGATCTGATCATGTACAAGGGTGAGAAAGAAGGGAAAATTGAGAACCAAGCCAAGGTGCTACAAGACTTGGATGTGAATGCCTTACCTCAAGTGAAGCAACCTATAGCAGAGGATATTTTGGATTCAAGGGTGAAGAAGTCTACTAGACACCAGGTCTACATGGAGCACTTGTTGAAATGGGCAGGTCAACCTGTGTCTGAAGCTACTTGGGTGGAGGAGAGCAAGTTCAAGAAGCTTGGCATTGATCCGGCTCTTCTCACTCCCCTAATTCCTTAGTTTGTTGCAGAGGGGGAGTATGGTGTAGGAGCACCCTTCAAAGGGCTCCCACCATTTTATTTTGATTGTATTCTTGCTTCTTAATGAAGCCATTGTATATAAAATAAGAGCCATGTGCTCATTGGTCCTAGTTAGGGTCCTAGTCGAGGTCTTAGGGTCATGAGTCAAAGTTGAGTTTTTTTGGAAATAGAGAGTATGTGTGCCTCTGAGGTGTTTAGGGGTCCTTCTTAGCATGTTGGTATCCTTAGGTTTTCCCAATATGGGTCTAGGAGTTAAGAAAAGCAACATTGAGGAAGTTGCTCAAAAGTTGCATGACAACTTTTAAAAGTTGTCAAGCAACTTTTCCACGTAGTGGTCAAAATCTTTAGTTTAAGTGTGGACAACCCTAATATGGGCACATAGACCAAGGAAAGGGTAGTATAAGTAGTTACAAACCCTAAGATAATGGGTTGGATGTCAAATGTTGTACGACCCAAGCAAAGTGACTTGACTGTGACTGCAATTTTGTTGCCTGTCGGCACAAAAGGAGTAAAAGAAGATTGTTAATGGATTGATTTTTGAGAAAAAATATGTGGAGTGTCTTGTATGGTTTATTTAATCTCATTGTGAGAATTTAGATTAGGTTTTGTTTTGCAGGTTGTGTGTGTTTGTAAATAGTTTGTGAACTTGCTTCTCACTGTCCAGTTTTGGACTGGTTTGTGTCAATGGACTCATAACTCCATTCCCCATTGTGGAATCACCATGAAGCCATGGGGAATGAGAGTAAAGACCCTATACTATAATTCAATGCAAGAAGGGCCCTTGAAAATGAAAGGAGGCCACCTAAAGACCCACTCCTAGGCGAGATTAGACAGTGCCCGACTAGGAAGGGTTAAGTTGCAGAGGTCTTGGAGAGCAAGGAACGTCAAAGGAGGAGGCACCCTTTGGAGGAGTTGTAGAGGGGTGAGTGGAGCACCATTGGTGTGAAGGAGGATATTCCATCAATCTAGACAAGGTGGCAAAAGCACCAAACTTACACTGTGACCCTGGCAGGCCTAAAAACCCTCTTAAAAACCCTTAAAAACCTTAAAATCCACCTAAGGCAGTGTATGGACACTTGGAGGCCTAAAACCTGAAAAATCCTTGAGTCCTTGCCAAATGAATAGTAGGTCTTTTGGGAGGTTTCACAAGAAAATGCATCATTTTTAAGAGGGAGCCCTAAAGGACCGGATAGGAGGCCTAATTGGTCACAATCCTTGTAGCCCTATTTTGTAGGCAAAACACAGAATAGTGAAATTGGTAAGGGGTTGGAAGCTTGAAACCTCTTGGGGGCACAGGAATGGGTTGAAAAACCATGTATTAGACCTGACCTATCCTTGATAAGACCTAGGAAGGTTTGGAACAAGCCAAACCCTTATTAGCCTAAGTAAGGGTTCCTTGAAACTCATGAGTAGGTGAGACCTTAGGAGTAATTTTTCAAGTTGTTGGTGGGTGGATTTGGCAAGGTTAGGGGATTCCACAAGTAGAGGAAGTCCTAGAGACCCTAGGGGTGGTTAGAACACCCGATGATCCAAGGAAAGGATCCAAGAGCATAGACTAGGCAAGTCTATCCCAAACCCCATCCCATCACCTTCCTCAATTGATGGATTACTAAGGAGGTTGTAATCACTCTTCGAGTAGCTCTCTTATCTCTTTCATTGGTATTATTTCCAAAAGAATTGAGAGAATTAAATAGATTTTTGGCAATAATAGAATTTATCTCCATCTTCTTATTCATACAAATCTTCAATTTGTTTAGCAATGGTCTCATCTTTATTATCTTTAGAAATTTAACAAAGAGTTGGCATTGCTCGGTCAATGTCTTATTGCTAAAATTATGGTTGAAAATTTGTGTAGCCCACATCCAAATGGTTCTTTTTGACCTCTTGCCTTCAAGATTCACAATAGTGTTCTCATCAATTTCAAGTAACCATTTTGGGGTTCTTGAAGGTCTTGGATTTTGAACTTGTCTTTCATCCATGAGAGGGTCTTCATTTCTAAAGTAATTAGGTGTTACATAATGTTCACTTGGTTGAGCAATTCCACCTTCAATGTCAAATTTTTCTACCTTTTCACCTCCAATGTCAAAATTTTCCACATGTTCACCTCCTATGTCAAAATTTTCTACGTTTTCACCTTCATTGTCAACTCCCAAATTTTTAATTTCCATTCTCACGTCATGCTGAGCATTTTCATTATCACTTTCAACATTTTCAGCATATTCAATTTTTTCACTTTCAAATTCTACATTTTCATTTTCAATAACTTGTTCAACATTTTGAAATTCAATTTCCTCTTCACTTGAAGTAACATTAGCAATATTTAACATACCTTGTCTTCTCCTCCTATGACCTTCTCTATCTCTTTCTCTATACACTTCAATTTGGTCATTTGAAAGTTTTCTTTTGCGTTTAGACTTCGGACGACTACTACTTCCCATTTACCTCCACAAAGATACTCCTAAATGATTGACAATGTAAGATTTGACTTTAAGAATCTCTCAAAAACACAAATTTGTCTCAACTTGTCTGAAAATCCGTGATCATCGACAAAAAATAGAATGTCAAGACTGTGGGCTGTTGGAATCCACAAAATGGCCCACAAGGCTCTTTTTTATTTACAAAAATTGGATATCAGATTATATTGGATATCGGATTTTAATGTATAAATTTGTGGTCCCAAAAAAGTTTCCCATTGCCACCATTTTTTACTATTGCCACACTAATGGCAGTGATAGAAATTGGATATCCGATAAAATACATTATCTGATTTTACTACTCATATTTTAGAGAGAAAGAGAGGTGGGGGAGAGGGAGGGAGGGGAGAGAGAGAGAGAGAGAGAGAGAGAGAGAGAGAGAGAGAGAGAGAGAGAGAGAGAGAGAGAGAGAGAGAGAGATAGACAGACATCAAGGGAGGGGGAGAGAGAGAGAGAGACAGATAGACAGACATCAAGGGAGGGGGAGAGAGAGATTAGGGGAGAGGGAGAGAGAGGGATTAGGGGAGAGAGAGAGAGAGAGACCATGACCCATTAGGACATCATAGGACCCATAACGACCCAATATGGTGTGTAAAGGGGTCATATGGTGTCCTAAGGGGTCATAGGACACAATATGACACCTTAGGACACCATAGGAACCATAACGACCCAATATGGTGTCTAAAGGGGTCATATGGTGTCCTAAGGGGTCGTAGGAAACAATATGACCCCTTAGGACACCATAGGACCCACAACAACCCAATATGGTGTCTTAAGGGGCCATATGCTATCCTAAGGAGTCATATGGTGTTCCATGACCCCTTAAGACACAATATGACCCGTAACAAGACAATTTGGTGTCTTAAGGGATCATATGGTGTTCTCAAGGGTCACAGGACACAATATGACCCCTTAGGACACCATAGGATCCATAACGACCCAATATGGTGTCTTAAGGGGTCATATGGTGTCCTAAAGGGTCGCAGGACACAATATGACCCCTTAGGATACCATAGGATCCATAACGACCCAATATGGTGTCATAAGGGGTCGTATGTTGTCCTTAGGGGTCATATGGTGTCCCATGACCCATTAGGATTCCATATGACCCCTAACAACACAATTTGGTATCTTAAGGGGTCATATGGTGTCCTAAGGGGTCATATGGTGTCCTAAGGGGTCGTAAAGGGTCATATTGTGTCCTAAGGGGTCATATGGTGTCTTAAAGGGGTCATATGACACAATATGACCCCTTAGAATATAATATGACCCATAATGACACAATTTGGTGTCTTAAGGGGCTATATGGTGTCCTAAGGGGTTGTAGGACACAATATGACCCCTTAGGACACCATAGGACCCATAATGACCCAATATGGTGTCTGAAGGGGTCATATAGTGTCCTAAGGGGTCATATGATGTCCCATAACCCCTTAGGACACAATATGATTCATAACGACACAATTTGGTGTCTTAAGGGCTCATACGGTGTCCTAAGGGGTCGTAGGACACAATATGACCCCTTAGGACACCACACGACCCATATTGACCCAATATGGTGTCATAAGGGGTCGTATGTTGTCCTTAGGGGTCATATGGTGTCCCATGAGCCCTTAGGACATAATATGAAGTATAACGACACAATTTGGTGTCTCAAGGGGTCATATGGTGTCCTAAGGGGTTGTAGGACACAATATGGCCCCTTAGGACACCATATGACTCATAACGACCCAATATGGTGTCATAAGGGGTCGTATGTTGTCCTTAGGGTTCATATGGTGTCCCATGACCCTTTAGGACAACATATGACCCATAATGACACAATTTGGTGTCTTAAGGGGTCATATGGTGTCCTAAGGGGTCGTAGGACACAAAATGACCCCTTAGGACACCATAGGACCCATAACAACCCAATATGGTGTCTAAAGGGGTCATCCGGTGTCCTAAGGGGTCATAGGAGATAATATGACCCCTTAGGACACTAGAAGACCCATAACAACCTAATATGGTGTCTTAAGGGGTCATATGGTGTCCCATGACCACTTAGGACACAATATGATCCATAACGATAGAATTTGGTGTCTTGAGGGGTCATATGGTGTCCTAAGGGGTCGTAGGACATAATATGACCCCTATGGACACTATATGACTCATAACGAACCAATATGGTGTCATAAGGTGTCGTATGTTGTCTGTAGAGCTCATATGTTATCTCGTGACCTCTTAGGACACCATATGACCCATACCAACACAATTTGGTGTCTTAAGGGGTCATACAGTGTCCTAAGGGGTCGTAGGACACAATATTGTTACTACTTATCAAATTTCCATTAGTTTCATATCCAAAGTCATACTATATATTCTAGTTAGTTAATATTACCGAATCATGCAGTCGATACACTCAGAGAAGTCAGTATGAACAGTCTAGTCGGTTACAGAAGAAAGCAATCATAGAACACAGTATTCACCGAGCTGTTTATCGAGTAAAGTCTTATGGCTACCGAGTGGTAAAGTTAACTCATCGAGTTGATATTCATCAAGTGAAACATTTTACCAGATACATTGAACCTGGACATACACATGAAAACATGTTACAACATCGAGGCACATCTAACTGTTTTTGCATTGGGAATTGCACTATGAGACTGTGTATGATTACAAGGTCAATCTAACCAATGAGATATTTTGTTTAGTTATTCATTCGAAGAATCTTTTGTAAGACCAAAGCAATGAATCAGATCACTGCTATAAGAGATCTATTTATACAGCATGATTCTAGGGTTAGATATATGAGATGCAACAAGAGATAATAGAGGGTATGCATGAAAGAAGTTTGTTACAGAGACACAGAGAGGTCACCGAGAAGGTTATCAGTGAACAGTCGAAGAACAGAGTAAATAGAAGGGTATACCGAGTTTCATTATGGGTTACCGAGGTATGCTACAAGCTAGGTAATCTTATTCAGAGCACATAGAATCTACTTTAGCATTTCAGATGTAAAGTTGTAGATATTTGTAATGATTTTATTGTAATATTTTGAAGTTGTAAGAGAAACCTTTAATAGGGTAAAAGACTCTAACCAAGTCTATAAATTGTAAATCCTTTAACTAGGTGTTACACTTATATAGTATTGTAAAAATCCTTTAGTAAGGTAGATCTAACTGATCTTGATACTCCTAACAAGGTAAGCTATCAGAAATAGCTAAATGTAGCTCTAACTGAGCATTCTTTATTATTGCAGTAGTGAAGTTGTGGGTGCCATCCCCACCGTAGTTTTTCTCTCTAACCAAGAGTTTCTGCGTGACCAAAATATATGTGTTATGGAGTGAATAATATATGATTGTTATCTGTTGGTTTTAGTTTTATTTTATGTTACTGCACTATTCTGTTTATGCATAACAGTAAGGTTATTATCAGAGAAAAGTTTTGGAGTACTAATTCACCCCTCCCCTCTTAGTACATTAGCTTTCTATATTGGGCCTAACAATTGGTATCAAAGCTTGAATCTTGGAAAAGGGTTTAACTACCTAAAGAGAAAGATCTTAGCAATGGAAGGCTACAAACAATCTCGGAGGATTGTGCATCTTCAAGAAGAGCTAGATAATGCAAATCAAGTGATTGCAGACATGCAAAGGCAAATGCAAAAATCTCTGAAAGTAAGGAGAAGATTATCTGATAACTTGCAGGATTCTCAAGAGCTAGTAGAACAAATCGAGACATCATCTAAGAACTGTATATCTGAAGAGACTGAAGAAATGATTGGAATGTTGAAAGAAAAGAACAAAGCATTGGCTGATCAACTAAAAGCAATGAAAAGAGAACATGAACATTTCAGTACACAAATGACTTAAAATCTAGATGCATTAAGGATAGCTGAGGATAAAGCAAGAAATCTACAAAGAGAGAAACAACAACTTGAAGCTCTAGTATCTGAAAAGGATGATGAAATCATAAGGTTAACTGGTATTCAACAAAATATGGCAGATCAACTAGGTTATGCACATCATGAAGCAATTCTGAAAAATGATGAAAATCAATCATTGAAACTTGAAGTATCAAGGTTGACTGGTGAACTTGAAACAAAAAAGAAATCCAAAGAATCATTGGAGAAAAGTTATGAAGCATCAAAGATGTTGGATGAGCAACTGAATACAAGAAGACTCTACAAAGATGGAGGACTCGGTTACAAAGGAAAAGACTCTACCGAGAAAGGAATTCATACTACCGAGAGAGGAGAATCATCAAAACAAGCTGGAAAAAGGAATAACATCAAAAGGAAGAAACCTATTTGCTACTACTGTGGAAATCAAGGTCATACTACCAACATATGCAAGATCAAAAAAGGTAAGCAAGAGAATATCTGTAAGTCCAATGGACATTGTTATAATTGCAATAAATATGCTCACACACCTAATCAATGTAGGACAACGTCTATTAACAACTATCAAAAGGCAAAATTCAAAGGGTTTTGTAAAAACTGCAATAGATATGGACATAGTAACGAGAAGTGCTGGTTTAAGCAAAAGAACTACATGAAGTATCCACACCGAGAAAACACTGGAGGTTACCGAACTCACATAGATCCTTACCGATAATATGCAGTAGTACCATGGGATTACAATAAAAGGATATGGTACGAATGCTGTGGAAGATATGGACATATAAGTGCCAACTGTTTTATAAGATTTGGAATGAACAACCGGAGATCATGGAGAAATCCTGGTATGGTATGTTTTCATTGTCACAAAGCTGGACATTTAGCTAGAGATTGCAGAGATCAACCGAGAGGAGACACTAAAGAGATAAAAGAAAAATTCAAGATGATTTGGAAAAAGAAATAAATTATGTTTGATGAAGAAAGCACCTTACCTACCGAGTTAGGTGCACCTATTTCAAATTAGTCAAGAAAAGGTATGAAGGGACTGCATTCTTTAAAAGTTGAATCATAACAGTTCCTATTCTATTATGTACAAAATTCAAAATCTGCATAGTTAAGATGCAATTAGTTAGTTTATATACTATACAAGAAACCTGTCAAGTTGGTGTATACAAGAAACCTGTCAAGTCAGTTAATGAAGCTAAGTTGGGTACTCGGTGAAAATAGAAAATGGAGAAAATCGGTAAAAGGTGAACCGAGTGCATTTAATATCTTGACCTAACTTGCACGGAACTCGATAAGGTATTTTTGAGTACTTAAAAATGTTTTCGCGGTCATTTTCATTCACCCAAGTTTTTGAGAAGCAGAGCAGAGCAAATCAAAGTGATCAAACTTCATTCAGAGCAAATTTTGAGGTATTTACATCAATCTATTCACACTGTTTAGCTGGTTTCTAATCTAGTCAAATTGCTATTGTCTACCGAGTGTGAAGAGTTAGTCACTTGTAAACCCTAAAGGATAACTTGTCGAATCTTACCCAAAATCTACCATGGCGCCCAAGATCCAAGACCCTGTAGTTGTCCAAAATGTGGAGAATCCCTCGCTGAAATATTCCCTAACTCCTAAAGTTTCCTCAGAACCGGATGATAAAATTGCATTTTCACTCATCCCGGATCGAGTCTTGTTGGTAGAAGATGTCAGATTCTTTACCAAATGTTGTGTTAAGGAACCCAGTCATGTAGAGATTAGTGACACATATGATGAACTATGCACTGATGGCAAACTGGATAGCAAATTCGAGCATATCAGAATCAAGGGATTAACTGAAGCCCTAGTCTATCCCCGTGTGTTCAAACCCCAATGGGTTAAGTTTGTATTGAGTAGAGTACATGATGATTTCATGTGGCTACAAGAGCAACCGTTCAAGATCACGAAGGAAGTCATTCACCTGATCACTAGATATCCCATCTACGATCATGCTCGTGCACAGAAAATGATATCACAAAAGGAGCTAATCAGTCTAACCAGAGTAGAATCCGATTACCGAGGACTAAAATTGAATAATGTCATTGATGTTGAACTAAAATTTGCAATCAGAGTTATTGGTTACTGTTTCTTCCAATCTACAAGGGAAAACAGTGTACCATGTGTTGCAGTGGACCTAGCCTACAAAATAGTGAAGAAGGGAATGAAAGTAGACTTATGTGAAGTGCTACTAAAGAAGTTGTTTGAGAACCTGAACACAATAAGGAAGCCGAAGAAGAACAACTTGGCAAACATACTAAAGTTCGATTCACTACTTGTATGTATGTTTTTCTATTTTGAGAAGTTCTTTCCCTCAGTCGGTAAAGTAGTATGGGAGCTACACCGACCTATCACCCATCAGATCAATGACTACATCAAGAAGTTAGTAGATAACTTTAATGATATCATGGATGATTACTTTAGCAAATTCCAAGGGAAAATGCACAACAGGTACAGGATCCCACCACAGTTGGTCAAAAAATACAAGGACAATATATGTTTTGAAGTCGACACTGATTATTGCTATGTAAATGTTGTTGAACCAAGGACTCAATCATTGCAACCAATGGGTTATGAAATTGATTATGATATCACACAATAAAAAATTGATGCCTATCTATCATTGCCAAGGCATGCAACTGAACTAAGGTATGGAACCTATGAAGAGGTGAAAGAGAAAGTAAAAATGAGCATTGTAGTTCCTAAGGATACAAGAAAAGCTACAAAGATGATAAAGGCTTTATCTAAGAAATTCGAAGAAGAATCCTCCTCTACACCTGTCAAAGGAAATCTTGCCATTACCGAGGAAGAATCAGAAGCATAGGAGGTTTCAATAACATTGAGCACAGAGTTGCCAAAGGGAAAAGTTCTAAAAAGAAAAAAACAAGACATCACAAAGGCCCTACCGACTCCACCAAAAAAGAGACCCAACACCAGAGCATCAGCTACATCACCGAGCAAGAAACAAAAGACTGTTTCCATTCCTAAGGTAACTAAGACTTACAAGAAATCTACTCAGAGACTCATTTTGGCAAAAGAGTCGAGTGATACAGAGTCTGATGATGCAAACAAATTCCAGGTTGTGAAAAGCAAAAAGGTAAACATTCACAATGTTGAAAACTTTTTTGCCAATCTCAAAGAATATGGTGGATTTGCAGGATTCAGATATGTTAAGTATGAGTCCAGGAATAATGATGAGAAATGACAGATTGAAGAAGCTGTCATATTTACACTTCTGAAGTTTCGGTTAGCACCATTAGAACTAGCAAAGTCACTTTCAAGTGAACTCTACTCACATATTGACAAATAAGAGAAAGAAGTCTAGTCCATCTATTTCCTGACATGTCCGTAGCTGAAATCAAGGAGCATTTATCCACATACAATTCAAAATTTCTTGTGTAACAGAGAGCCTTAAAATTGATGAATGGACTATATATTGATGTGGAAAATGAGACTAAAGCCAAGTGGCAGGAGATCTTCAAACAAAAGGATGTCGGTGAACAATCTCAAATTGAAATTGTTGATGTCACCGAGCAAGATCCGGAGGTCACCAAGAAAGGTCCAGACCTAGTTGACACTATACAAATTGATGAAGATGTAATGAATGAAGCAGCACCGGAGTTGGAAATGATTGAAGGCACCACTTATGCAAAACTTGTCTCTAGTGAATCTGTCTTAGAACAAGTTCAGCCTTATCCGCTAGTGAAGCCACCAGTCTCAACCGAAGCTCCCAAGGAAACCAAGCAAGCTACCAAAGGCAACAAATCTGAAGCTGCAGGTGACAAAACCCAAGATCAACCATCTCAAGCACAGACAAGCACTGCAAATATTACAACTGAGACCCCTAGCACCGAACCACCCAAAGACACTGCAATTGCTACAGGTACAGACCAAAGTGTTGCATCTATCGAGCAACCTACTGAGGGTCAGTAAGCCTCATAAGAACTTGTCTTAGTGCCACAGACCAAAGGAAAAGAGAAGAAGGTGAGAAAGCATGGTTTTAAATTTGACTTATCTAAACCAATCGTGTTGCCCAATGTAGACATTTCCAAATTGAAAGGGCAAGCACTCACTGAATTTGGTGAACTATGCAAAGCAAAGGCCGAATAGGAGAAGCAACTGGCCATACAGAAAAAGAACAAAGTACTTTAGAAGGTTAGGACACTACTCACAGAAATGCTACCATCAACAACAGTGTCAACTGATGCAGCCATCCATATTCAGTTGGATGAACTCCTTAATCAGATTGAAACATTTGGAGTTCATGCATTCGAGTAATTAAGCAAGCTCAAGGATAAAGAGCTTATAGCAAAAATGATAGAGGAAGTACAAAAATCAATTGCTATTGGCAAGGTAAAACTTGTCAAATTCATTGCTGAGTTGTCCCCTCAACTCAAGCACATTCTTTATTTATTAAAGATATCAAAAATAAAACTGATGCAATTGAGAAAGAAATCACCAATCTCTCATCCAAGTTGACCACTGAGCCTAATTCAGTTTAGAATTTTTACAAAAAGCTACAACAGCTCATGGCTCAACAGTTAGAACTGAGGAATTAAGAGCATAAAATTAGGATGGATATAATGACCCTTCAAACATTATTCCTTCCTCATCTATCATCAGTACAGGAGCAGCTCAACCGAGCTACAAGCTTATCAACTACACAAGAGGGAAGCACTCTTGATGGCTTGATATCACTCTTATCTGATATTCAAGCACAAAAATCCCTTATGGAAAGTCTCAAGGACTCACTCTCAGTCGCCCTCACCGATGCCCAGACCAAGTATAAGACTATTTTTGATCAGTTATCGCCTCCGGATGGAAATTAAGTTTTTAATGTTTGTCAAAAAAGGGGGAGTAATATTATGATACTACAAAGAGAATATTATGATACTACAAAGAGGAAAGCCCAGCAAAGGGGGAGAAATTCTACACTTGGAGAGTAGTACAATTTTGATAACACAATTTTGAGTATTGTATACAAGGGGAGTATACCGAGCAGAATATACAGAGCATTCAAAGCACACAAGTACAAAACATAACCAAACATGCAAAATTCAGAGTTATGTACAGGATAATGATAAGGGGAGTATATCTGCATATACTATTTTATTGACTATTGTACATATTGTCAAGTATAGTCATTTTGTCAAGTATATAGTTTTTGAGTTATGACTTTGTAAGTAGTTTTTGTCAAACATCTCAACTAATGTCAAAAGGGGAGATTGTTACTACTTATCAAATTGCCATTAGTTTCATATCCAAAGTCATACTATATATTCTAGTCGGTTAGTATTACCGAATCATGCAGTCGGTACACTCAGAGAAGTCAGTATGAACAGTCTAGTCAGTTACAAAAGAAAGCAGTCATAGAACACAGTATTCACTGAGTTGTTTACCGAGTAAAGTTTCATGGCTATCGAGTGGTAAAGTTAACTCACCGAGTGAAACATTATACCAGATACATTGAACCTGGACATACACATGAAAACGTGTTACAACATCGAGGCACATCTAACCATTTTTGCATTGGGAATTGCACTATGAGATTGTGTATGATTACAAGGTCAATCTAACCAATGAGATATTTTGTTTAGTTATTCATTCGAAGAATCTTTTGTAAGATCGAAGCAATGAATCAGATCACCGTTGTAAGAGATATATTTATACAACATGATTCTAGGGTTAGATATATGAAATGCAATAAGAGATAACATAGGGTATGCATGAAAGAAGACTGTTATAGAGACATAGAGAGGTCACCAAGAAGGTTATCAGTGAACAGTCGAAGAATAGAGTAAACAGAAGGGTTTACTGAGTTTCATTATGGGTTATCGAGGTATGCTACAAGCTAGGTAATCTTATTCAGAGCACATAGAATCTACTTTAGCATTTCAGATGTAAAGTTGCAGATATTTGTAATGATTTTATTGTAATATTTTGAAGTTGTAAGAGAAACCTTTAATAAGGTAAAAGACTCTAACCAAGTCTATAAATTGTAAATCCTTTAACCAGGTGCTACACTTATATAGTGTTGTAAAAATCCTTTAGTAAGGTAGATCTAACTGATCTTGATACTCCTAATAGGGTAAGCTATCAGAAATAGCTAAATGTAGCTCTAACCGAGCATTCTTTATTATTGCAGTAGTGAAGTTGTGGGTGCCATCCCCACCGCAGTTTTTCTCTCTAACCAAGAGTTTCTGTGTGACCAAAATATATGTGTTATGGAGTGAATCATGTATGATTGTTATCTGTTGATTTTAGTTTTATTTTATGTTACTGCACTATTCTGTTTATGCATAATAGTAAGGTTATTATCAGAGAAAAGTTTTGGAGTATTGATTCACCCCTCCCCTCTTAGTACATTAGCTTTCTATATTGGGCCTAACAAATATGACCACTTAAGACACCATATGACTCATAACAACCCAATATGGTGTCATAAGGGGTTGTATTTTGTCCTTAGGGGTCATATGGTGTCCCATGACCCCTTAGGACACGATATGACCTATAAAAACACAATTTGGTGTCTTAAGGGGTCATATGGTGTCCTAAGGGGTCAGAGGACAAAATATGACCCCTTAGGAAACCATAAGACCCATAACAACCCAATATGGTGTCTAAAGGGGTTATATGGTGTCCTAAGGTGTCGTAGGACACAATATGACCCATTAGGGCACTATAGGACCCATAACGACCCCATATGATGTCTTAAGGAGTCATAAGGTGTCCTAAGGGGACATATGGTGTCTCATGACCCCTTAGGACACAATATGACCCATAATGACAGACTTTGGTGTCTTAAGGGGTCATATGGTGTCCTAAGGGTTCATAGGACACAATATGACCCCTATGGACACCATATGACTCATAACGACCCAATATGGTGTCATATGTTGTCCTTAGGGGTCATATGGTGTCCCATGACCCATTAGGACATCATATGACCCATAACAACACAATTTGGTGTCTTAAGGGGTCATGTGGTGTCCTAAGGGGTCATAGGACACAATATGACCCCTTAGGATACCATATGACCCATAACGACCCAATATGGTGTCTTAAGGGGTTCTATGGTGTCCTAAGGGATTGTAGGACACAATATGACCCCTTAGGACACAATATGAACCATAAAGACATAATTTAGTGTCTTAAGGGGCCATATGGTGTCCTAAGCGGTTGTAGGACACAATATGACCCCTTAGGACAACATAGGACCCATAATGACCCAATATGGGATGATAAGGGGTTGTATGTTGTCCTTAGGGGTCATATGGAGTCTCATGATGCCTTAGGACATAATATGAACCATAACGACACAATTTGGTGTTTTAAGGGGTCATATGGTGTCCTAAGGGGGTTGTAGGACACAATATGACCCTTTAGGACACCATATGGCTCACAACGATCCAATATGGTGTCATAAGGGGTTGTATGTTGTCCTTAGGGGTCATATGGTGTCCCATGACCCCTTAGGACACCATATGACCCATAATGACATAATTTGGTGTTTTAAGGGGTCATATGGTGTCCTACGGGGTCGTAGGACACAATATGACCCCTTAGGACACCATAGGACCCACAACAACCCAATATGGTGTCTAAAGGAATCATTTGTTGTCCTAAGGGGCCGTAGGACACAATATGACCCTTTAGGATACCATAGGACCCATAACGACCCAATATGGTGTCTTAAGGGGTCATATGGTGTCCTAAGGGGTCATATGGTGTCGCATGACCCCTTAGGACACAATATGACCCCTTAGGACATAATATGACCCATAACGACAAAATTTGGTGTCCTAAGGGGTCATATGGTATCCTAAGGGCTCGTCGGACACAATATGATCCTTATGGACACCATATGACCCATAACGACCCAATATGGTATCATAAGGGGTCATATGTTGTCCTTAGGGGTCATATGGTATCCCACGACCCGTTAGAACACCATATTACCCATAACGACATAATTTGGTGTCTTAAGGGGTCATATGGTGTCCTAAGGGGTTGTAGGATGCAATATGACCACCTAGAACACCATATGACCTATAGCGACCCAATATGGTGTCTTAAGGGGTCATATGGTGTCCTAAGAGGTTGTAGGACACAATATGACCCCTTAGGACACCATAGGACCCATAACAACCTAATATGGTGTCATAAGGGGTCGTATGTTGTCCTCAGGGGTCATATGGTGTCCCATGACCCCTTAGGACATCATATGACCCATAAAAATACAATGTGGTGTCTTAAGGGCTCATATGGTGTCCTAAGGGGTCGTAGGACACAATATGACCCCTTAGAACACCATATGACCCATAACGACCCAATATGGTGTCTTAAGGGGTTTTTTGGTTTCCTAAGGGGTCGTAGGACACAATATGACCCCTTAGGACACAATATGAACCATAAAGACACAATTTAGTGTCTTAAGGGGCCATATGGTGTCCTAAGCTTTTGTAGGACACAATATGACCCCTTAGGACAACATAGGACCCATAACAACCCAATATGGGATGATAAGGGGTCGTATGTTGTCCTTAGGGGCATATGGAATCTCATGACTCCTTAGGACATAATATGAACCATAACGACACAATTTGGTGTTTTAAGGGGTCATATGGTGTCCTAAGGGGGTTGTAGGACACGATATGACCCTTTAGGACACCATATGGCTCACAACGATCCAATATGGTGTCATAAGGGGTCATATGTTGTCCTTAGGAGTCATATGGTGTCCCATGACCCCTTAGGACACCATATGATCCATAATGACACAATTGGTGTCTTAAGGGGTCATATGGTTTCCTACGGGGTCGTAGGACACAATATGACCCCTTAGGACACCATAGGACCCATAACGACCCAATATGGTGTCTAAAGGGGTCATATGTTGTCCTAAGGGGCCGTAGGACACAATATGACCCCTTAGGATTCCATAGGACCTATAACGACCCAATATGGTGTCTTAAGGGGTTATATGGTGTCCTAAGGGGTCATATGGTGCCCCATGACCCCTTAGGACACAATATGACCCCTTAAGACACCATATTGGGTCGTTATGGTTCCTATGGTATCCTAAGGGGTCATCTTGACCCCTTAGGACACAATATAACCCCTTAGGACATAATATGACCCATAATGATAGACTTTGGTGTCCTAAGGGGTCATATGGTATCCTAAGGGGTCGTAGGACACAATATGATCCCTATGGACACCATATGACCCATAACAACCCAATATGGTGTCATAAGGGGTCGTATGTTGTCCTTAGGGGTCATATGGTGTCCCACGACCCGTTAGAATACCATATGACCCATAATGACACAATTTGGTGTCTTAAGGGGTCATATGGTGTCCTAAGGGGTTGTAGGACACAATATGACCCCCTAGAACACCATATGACCTATAACGACCCAATATGGTGTCTTAAGGGGTCATATGGTGTCCTAAGAGGTTTTGGGACACAATATGACCTCTTAGGACACCATAGGACCCATAATGACCCAATATGGTGTCATAAGGGGTCGCATGTTGTCCTTAGGGGTCATATGGTGTCCTTAGGGGTCATATGGTGTCCCATGACCCGTTAGGACACAATATGACCCATAATGACATAATTTGGTGTCTTAAGGGGTCATATGGTGTCCTAAGGGGTCATAGGACACAATATGACCCCTATGGACACCATATGACTCATAACGACCCAATATGGTGTCATAAGGGGTCGTATGTTGTCCTTAGGGGTCATATGGTGTGCCATGACCCCTTAGGACACCATATGACCCATAACAACACAATTTGGTGTGTTAAGGGGTCATATGGTGTCCTAAGGGGTCGTAGGACACAATATGACCCCTTAGGACACCATAAAGCCCATAATGACCTAATATCATGTCTTAAGGGGTCATATGGTGTCTTAAGGGGTTGTGGGACACAATATGACCCCTTAGGACACCATAGGACCCATAACGATCCAATATGGTGTCATAAGGGGTCGTATGTTGTCCTTAGGGGTCATATGGTGTCCCATGACCCATTAGGACACCATTTAACCCCTATCGACACAGTTTGGTGTCTTAAGGGTCATATGGTGTCCTAAGGGGTTGCAGGACACGATATGACCCCTTAGGACACCATAGGACCCATAACGACCCAATATGGTGTCAAAAGGGGTCGTATGTTGTCCTTAGGGGTCATATGGTGTCCCATGACCCCTTACGACACAATATGACTGATAACAACACAAGTTGGTGTCTTAAGGGGTCATATGGTTTCTTGAGGGGTCGTAGGACAACCTTAGGACACCATAGGACCCATAACGACCCAATATGGTGTCTTAAGGGGTCATATGGTCTCCTAAGGGGTCGTAGGACACAATATGACCCCTTAGGACAACATATGACCCCTAACGACACCATATGGTGTCATAAGGGGTCATATGACCCACAACGACACCATATGGTGTCATAAGGGGTCATATGACCCATAACAACACCGTATAATGTCGTAAAGGGTCACATTATTTCCTAGGGGGTCATATGGTGTCTTAAAGGTGTCATATGACACAATATGATCCCTTAGAATACAATATGATCCATAGCGACACAGTTTGGTGTCTTAAGGGGTTATATGATGTCCTAAGGGGTTGTAGGACAACATAGGACCCATAATCTCTCTCTCCATCTCCTCTTATCTCTCTATCTCTCTCTACATTCCCTCTACCCATCTCTCTCCCTTCACCCTCCCTCTCTCTCTCTCTCTCTCTTTCCCCGCTCTTTTCCCCCTCTCTCTCTCTCTCTCTCTCTCTCTCTCTCTCTCTCTCTCTCTCTCTCTCTCTCTCTCCCCCTCCCCCTCCCCATTAATTATCTCTCTCTCTCTCCCTTCCCCCTCCCCATTAATTATATGCAAATTTAGTTAGTGAATTTACTTATTAAAATCGGATGTCCGATTTTTGTTGTACAAATTTCAAATTTCAAATTTTGGCTCAAGAATGCTTTGGGATTTGGCTTGGAAGTGACAAGCCTGGAAAGTAACCTGAAAACACGTGTTTTTAGTATTCCTTGATTTTACAGACTTTACACTGGTGGCTGACGACTTTTTTTGTAGCCAAAATTGATAAAATGAAAAGGGTTTTTTAAGGATCTTCTTAGCTTTCCAACAATATAAGGCTTGTCTTATTTCGATTTTAATAAATAAATATTATTTATTTTCTAATTGAATTCTGACAATAGTCCTGATTGATAGACTGATTGAAAAACACTCATAACTTTCATACGGTAAAACATTTTTTGAATCCAAAATATGCATCACATCCTATGCTTCATCTACTATAGGGGAAAATTTAAAAAAATTAAATTTCATAAGGTTTTGACCAAGTTACGGTGGTCAGACGTAGGAGTTTTTGAATTTCTGAAAAGCTGCAGTAAACAATTCATAAATAATTATTTACTTTATAAAAAATTATTAAAAAATATGTGTCACATCCGGACATAAGTCTTATACATATATTACAAAAATTATAAAAAAATATTATGATTTGATTGTGATTAGGGTGGTTAGACATACATCTACTTCTTATCTTTTTCCTCAAATTTTAGTACCACTGCATTAAAATTTGAAATTTTCATCAAATAGGATTTTTTTTTTCAAAAACAACTAGTAGCTTAGAAACTACATTCAATTTTCTATAGATTCTCTTCTTACATATTTTAAAAATAATGTTCACAACTTATTCAAATTTTCATTTCAAGTTGCATAACTCTGATTTTCTAAGCCACTTAAGGGCCTGTTTTGGCACACCATGATCCTGCACATACCCTCAAATGCAGTCAACTTTCCAATAAGAGAATCAACAATGACTTTATCTTTAGAAATAGATCTTAGTTCTTGAATTGCAGAAACTCTAATAGCATATTATGGTAGGGGAGTTCTAAGCATTTTACTAACAACAACATCATCATCAATATTGCCTCCAACACTCTTAATACCACCTATAGCCTTTTTAATCATTTGACCATATTGTGCAATGTTCTCACCATCAACCATTTTTATATCATCAAATTTACCTCTTAAACTCTCTTCTTTTTCTCTTTGTACATGTTCATCTCCATAGATCAAATCTAATTTCTCCCATACCTCAAATGTAGTTTCTAATCCATGAACATCTTTATACTCAGAATAAGATAAAGTACTTACAATTGCTTCAAGTGCCTGGATATTTTCTTGTTGTTCTTTAAGCTCATCCGGTGTCAAGGGGCTGGTAGTAGGAGAAACATACTTATTTACCATATGTTTCCAAAACTGTGAACCCAATCCTTTAATGTATATCTTCGTCCGATCTTTCCATATTCGACAGTTGTCCTTGGTGAACTTAGGACCCTCCTTCTTCATCATCTTTCTTTAGGATCTTTTCCTCAAGCTGTTAAGCTTTATGCACACAGAGGACCAAAGCTCTGATACCAATTGTTAATCTTAGAGGATCTGGTTAATACTGAGAGGGGGGTTGGTGCAGGGCACCTAGCACTCCAAAAATGAAATATTTGATATATTTTAAGTTTGTGTGTTAATTTGTGATGTAATAATAGACCAACCATTGAGAACTCAGTAGAGCCACGGTTGAGTTGTCCAAATTTTGGTTTGAGTCAATTGTGCTCAGGATGCTGTTAGCCTGAGAAGTGAGATGCTTAGGTAGTTCACTGGAAAAATACTCTAGATGAATGTATTCATGTATTGGGAGTCAATTGAGTTGTGTTTAGGTCTTCTAGGGTGTTTGAGGACCTTTAAGAGCCTTAGAATGCAAAAGTTTTCAAAAGTTGTTAAGCAACACTTTGCAATTTCTTGCAAAAGTTTCCTTTTTGGTTATAGGCATTAGGAAGTTGGTTGAAATGACTGGAACAAGTGGATATAAGAAAAAATTCAGTTCTAGACCCATCTTGCCAATTCATCAGCTAGGCCTAAAACCCTTCAAATTAGTGCATCTTTGGAAACCCCACTTGTACAGGTAACCCAGATGCACTTTTCAAGTATTACCTATAACCTCCAAAAGGGTACTCAAATCCATGATTTATTGATAAGCTTGTTTGGGATTTTTTCAAATTAAACCCCTAAAACCGCCTAGGGAGGGCTAATGCACTTTGGCCTAATTAGGTGCCGGTAGAGACCTAGAAGGGTTAAGAAGCCAAGGCGATGAATTTGGTGAGTCTTAAACCTCAAAAAACATAGAAGAAACCTTTTTGATGCATTGGGAAACCATAGGAAGAGATTGTGTGTTAAGATCCTTGCAGGAGTGGTTGGAGCCCAAGCGAGGAGTGTGTGAGTAACTAAGGTGGTGGTGTAGGAGCACCTAGTTTTTCTTATACTCTCCATTTTTGGTATTTTTCATGTTTTAGTATCTTGTTAGTTTTGGAATGTTTTCATAGGTTTTTGATCTCATTTTGTGCTTGAGAGATCGAATTTTGCTTCTTAGAGCTTGAATTGTCAATTTTGTGCTTCTAGGCCAAAAAGGGCTAAAAAGTGAGAAATTGCCTTATAGGCCTAGAAATGGTTGGGAAAGTTTTGGAACATGTTTTTTGAGTGATTTTAATAATTCATAAGTGTCTAGGAGGGATAGATAGGTTAGGTTTCTCAAAAATGTCATTTGGAGCAACAAAAGTTGCTTTCTTGCTTGGAAAGTTGTCATTTTAAAAACTAAATGTGTAAAAGAAAACCTCCTACAGCTGTGTGTCCATACAAGACCTCATAACTACTTCATGGTGCTATAAATTTGCCTCCCTCTTCTTTGTATAGGGTTGGCAATTGTTTTTGAAGACATTCTCAATTGGAAATATCGAGAATTCTGGCTTTTTAATGGTGTTTTAACTCATTTTCTTGTGACAGTCCATACTAGATAGTTCCTTTCCATACTGTAATTGCTGGAGATATTTCTTAATTTACATTCAAGGAATTTAATGTATTAAGTTAATTTGTTAAGCATTTGGAAGTTCATTGTACAAATTAGTTTCATTTTTGGCTTTTGATTGCCCCGCCAAGGGTTTGTGCCACAAAAATGCATCAACTTGTCTAAATCCAGGTTTGGGCTCCAATGGATGGAATTAGAAAAGGTGTGTTTCACTTTTATAGTGTAAATATTTCACATTTTGGCCAGGGTTGTGAGAAAGAAGAGTTTTTGAGCATATGCTAGGCAAATTGGAAATGGATTTGGCTAGCAACATGAGTAAGACCAAACTTGTTTGTGCTCAAGACCAATTTGAGTGAGAAAACTTGAGGTAGCGGTATGCACTAGTTTACAATGAGTTTTGGATACACTTGGAGCTCCAAACAATTTACTTTTCATCTTGCAAGTGTGTTTTAACTCTAGTTAGCAACAAGCATACATTTTCCAGATTTATGACAGTCAAAATAGGTCTCGGTGTAGAGATGATAACTGTTTATTTCACCGTTGGATCTTTATGAATTTTGGATATGTTTTTCTTAATCAAGTATTATAAAATTCCACCAAAGTATTTGGACTATTATTTTCGGGTTTGGGAGTTATTAATGTATGAGTGTGTGTTAATTCTAGTTGGCAGCAAGTACCCAGTTTTGGGGAATTAATGAATTTTTGGGTATAAAATTGATTTGTATACATATCCATGCTTTGGATTCTTGTGAAAGGTGTTGAAGAAGTTTTATGAATTTACCACAGACCTTGGTGAAGGTTTCTATTCTATCCTAACCTTTGAAAGTGCAGTAAAACAGTGAAAGTGTAGTCATAATGGACAAAACAGTCAATTGATTGCTTGTATGGCAAGTGTTTGTCACAATGTCATAAAGGGAAGTCATGGGGAGTTGTTTCTAATGATGTGGCAGAGGTTATACATGATTTTTGGGTCTTGGTTTTTAGTTTAATATTGACTTCCTTTGTTACATGGACAAAACCCTCTCAAACCCTACTTATTTGCCTAAAAACATGGGCAGACACCATGCCAACTTCTCAGGGGCTAAAATTATGAAAATATCTGAGCATACACATTGTTGACACCATCCAAGTCAGTTTCCATCTTGGTTAAGGTCATTTTTAGCCTGTGCAAACAAAATTCACTCAATTAGGTCTCCACGGGCTCGTAGGCCTTTTTAGCCCCATTTTCACAAAAGTGGAATCCGATTGTCCAAATGATGCATCAACCTTCCTAAATTGTCAAAAACAGTTGAAAAACACTCAAAGGACCTAATTAAAGCAATCATGATAGTCAAGACACCATTCTGGGGTGTGGACCTATGTTGGAGGGTTTGAGTAACTTTGAGTACCTATGAGGAACCAAGCTAGTATAAGGAAGTTGCATAACAAACAATAGGGTGGTTGCTTGAGGAGAAATGTGGTGTGGAGTTTGATGCTGCCAAACACAAATTGAATACATGAGGAAAGCATATCCTTGGGTCCATTTGACACACTAAACTAATTTAAGCTCATTGAGTAGCTTCTCAGTCAATCTCCCTATCATAGTGGTATTAGAGCCTGAGTAATATTCAGGTGAAAAGATAAAACAAATTGACTTAGGATCAAGAGAATCCTTAGAAGAAAACATGGTGACTAATGTTGAGTTAGCCAAGAAGGTCTAAGACCAAGAAGAAGAAAATAGAGCACTCGGGGAGAGGTTGGAGTAACTAGAAACAATACTAGTTGAAATTGAAGTTAAGACTAAAGAAGTCCATGACAAGGTTGGAGATAAGGGCAAAATGGTGGAAATTGAAGATGAGGTTCCCATACCTGACCCTATTCTTGAGAAAGAACCATTCTTGAAGGCTTTGAGAGCCATGAGTGGTAAAACCTTAGAGGGAGGGGCTCTTTTTCAGTGGAAAGATGGATCCAGATGCTCTCATAGATTGGATTGACAACCTAGAAAACCATTTTGAATGTCATGGAATAACTAAAGCACAAAAGGTTAAAGTAGAAAAATGAAGGTTGAGAGGGGCAACCTTAATTTTTTGGAAGTTCATCCAAGAGGAAAGGGTGAAAGAGGGTAAGCAGCCAATATCCACCTGGAAAGCAATGGTAGCCAAAATTAGAGAGACCTATCTTCCCAAAGATAATGAAATCCAACTACATAAGAAAAGACAAAACTTGAGGCAAAAAGATTTAGATGTCAGTAGCTACACTGAGGAGTTTCAAAAACTATGCATGAGATCCAAGGTGATAGAGGATGATAGTATAAAGGTAGCAAGGTACTTGAATGGACTGAGATGGAACATACAAGAGGAGATGAGTTTGTTATGTCCACAAACAGTTCACAAGTGTTATCAACTAACACTTAAAGTGGAAGAGAAGTTAAGAAAAAGCAAGAGCAAAGCAAAAAAAGAAGAGGTAGGGGTAGAGATGGTAGAGGCCATAGAGGAAGTTTTGGTGGAAGAGGAGATCAAAGATCCCAAGGAGAATCCAAACTTATTGAGCAAAGTGGGGATTCATATAGCAAGAGAAACTATAGAGGAAGGGGATCTAGCAACCTAGGTAGAGGTAGATCTAGTGGACCAGGGAGAGGGTCCTACTTCTCCACCATGAAATGCTACAACTGTCAGAAGTTGGGACACCCTGCCTACATATGTCCAGAGAAACCTACCTCATCACAAGGAGGTGAAAGAAGAGTGAACTATATGCAAGAAGGTGCAGCAAGCAGCAAAGCTCATGAAGTGAGCTTGACATCAGAAGATGGTGAGAGTTTGATGATGAGAAGAGTCTTGATAAAGGAGCCAATCAAGGAGGAACCTATTCAAAGAAAGTCATTATTCAGAATTAAGTGCACGATTATGGGAAAGTTATGCAATGTGGTCATTGATTTGGGATCCACAAAGAACATAGTTTCAGAAGAAGTAGTGAGGAAACTCAAACTAGAAAGAATCCCTCACACACATCCCTATAGAGTCACATGGTTGAATAGGGAGCAACATGTTCTTGTCAATGAACAAACATGGGTAGAATTTATTATAGGAGGGTATCAAGATAAGATCTTATGTGATATTCTTCCAATGGATGCTAGCAATCTACTTCTTGGAAGACCTTGGCAATTTGATAGGAAAGCCATACACAATGGTGAAAAGAACTCCTACTCATTTCAGAAAGATGGTGTTACATACAAAATTAAGTCTATATATGAAGAGAAAGAGGGCAGCAGTTAAAAGAATCAGAATATTTTGATAGTGAATGAGAAAGAGTTTATTAACACACTTGAAGAGGGTAAAGGAGTGGGATTTGCACTCATAGTGACACCCAAAGAAGAAAAGAAGGAGAAGAAGATTGAGATACCACAAGAAGTGCAGCAACTACTTGATAAATTTTAAAAAATTATAAGGGATGGAACACCTGCAACCTTACCACCTCCTAGAGCCATTAGCCATCAGATAGACTTCATACCAGGAGCCTCTTTACCAAACAAAGCAACCTATAAGATGACACCTGAACAAAACAAAGAAGTGGCAAGACAAGTGCAAGAACTCCTAGATCAAAATCTGATAAGGAAAAGAATAAGTCCTTGTGCAGTACCTATTGTTTTAGCACCTAAGAAAGGAGATACATGGAGATTATGCACAGATTCAAGAGCCATTAATAGAGTCACTATTAGGTATATATTTCCTATTCCCAGGATTGAGGATTTGATGGATTATTTGCGAGGTGCAAAATACTTCACAAAAATTGACCTCAATAGTTTTTATCACCAAATCAAGATAAAAGAAGGTGATGAATGGAAAATAACTTTCAAAAAAAATGAGGGTCTTTATGAGTGGCTACTTATGCCATTTGGTCTTTCTAATGCCCCAAGTACATTCATGAGACTCACGAATGAAGTGTTGCATGATTTAATTAATAAATTGGTAGTGGTGTACTTAGATGACATACTAATATTTAGTAAAGCTAAAGAAGAGCATTTGAAGCATCTTGAAATTGTTTTGAACAAGTTATATGATGAACAACTGACAATCAATTTGGAAAAGTGTGATTTTATGAAACAGGAATTGGTTTATCTTGGTTTTGTGATCTCAGGTGGAGATTTGAAAATGGATAAAACCAAGGTGGAAGCCATCAAAAATTGGCCTACACCCAAATAAGCAAGTGATGTTTGAAGTTTTCATGGCTTAGCACAGTTCTACAGGAAGTTCATCAGAGGGTTTAGTGAGATTTGTGCACCAATGCTTGATACTATCAAAGGTGGAGCTAAGGTAAATTTTCAGTGGACAGATGTAGCAAATAAGGGGTTTGAACTTTTGAAAACCAAGGTTGCTTCTCAACCAGTTCTTATACTTCCTAGTTTTGACAAGTTATTTACTATTGAATGTGATGCTAGTAATATTGTAGTAGGTGCAGTGTTGAGTTAGGATAATAGACCTGTAGCTTTCTTTAGTGAAAAGTTGAATGATGCTAAAAAGTAATCTTCCTATGATTTGGAACTCTGTGCTTTAGTTAAATCACTTAGAAAGTGGAGACATTATTTGCTTCCAAAGGAGTTTGTTGTTTATACAGATAATCAGGCTTTGAGTTTCTTGAATTAATAAGATAAGTTAAATCATAGGCATGTAAAATGGGTTGAGTTCTTACAATCATACACTTTTACTCTTAAGCACAAGAAAGGACAATGCAATAAAGTAGCAGATGCTTTGAGTAGAAGGCTTCTAACAATGCATGAAGTACAGGTTCAAAGCATTGGTATAGATTGCTTCAAGGACATGTATCCTAATGATGAAGATTTTGTAGCCATCTATAAGGTTTGCCAAGCATTTAATAATTCTTTTCATAGTGAATATGCTGATTATACTTTGCAAAATGGTTTGCTATTTAAAGGTGGGCAACTATGTGTTCCTAAAATCTCAATGAGGGAGAATCTGATTCAAGAAAAGCACAATGGGGGTTTGAGTGGACATTTTGGTCTCAACAAAACATTGGAGTTGGTGCAACATTTCTATTATTGGCCTAAAATGCAGCAAGATGTCAGAAGGTATGTGGAGCAATGTATGATTTGTCAAAAAGAAAAAGGTAATACTTCTAATGCTGGTCTTTATCAGCCTCTTCCAATTCCTACATGACCTTGGGAATGTGTTAGCATGGATTTTGTAGTACGCTTACCTAAGACTCAAGCTGGTTTTGATAGCATCTTTGTGATTGTGGATAGATTTAGTAAAATGCCACACTTTATTCCTTGCAAGACTACACATGATGCTAGTCATATAGCCTATTGGTTTTTTAAGGAAGTGATTAGAATCCATGGTTTACCTTCTAGCATTGTTTCTGATAAAGATGTTAAGTTTCTTGGCCATTTTTGGAAGACATTGTGGAAAAGATTGGGTACTAATCTTTCTTTTGGTTCAACTTATCACCCACAGGCTGATGGCCAAACTAAGGTGGTCAATAGGACTCTTGGCAACCTCTTAAGGTGTTTGACAAAGGAATATGGCCAAATTTGGGATCAGCTCATACATCAGGTAGAATTTGCATACAATTATAATGTTAACAGGTCAACTAGTAAGAGTCCCTTTGAAATTGTTTATGGTATGCACCCAAGGGGTGTCATGGAGTTAAGGGATCATGGTAACATGCAGAAAAAGAGTGGTAAAACAAATGACATGGATCAATCAATGAAGGAAGTTCATGAGCAAGTGAGGAAGACTCTTCAAGATACCTCACAAAAAGTGAAAGCTAGAGTGGATGCATCAAAGAGGGATGTTCAATTTTTAGTTGGGGACTTTGTGATGGTACATTTGAACAAGTCTAGATTGCAAAAGGGAGTTCCCAACAAGCTCCAAATGAGGTGGATAGTTCCTTGCAAGATATTGGCTAAGTATGGTTCTAATGCATATAAAATTAATTTGCCTACTGATCTTTCTTTGTTTCCTATTTTCAATGATTCAGATTTGGTGGCATTCAGAGGTCAACTTCCTAAGGAGGATGATAGAGTTTCAAAAGTTCACAAGTCACTTTCAAATCTGCCTTTGCCTCCTCCATCCATTCCTCAAGCTGAAAAGGTGTTGGACTCAAGAGTGTACAAGAAGACTCACCATCAAGTGTACATGGACCATCTTATCAAGTGGAAAGATAAAGCACTTTTGAAGCCACTTGGGTATAGGAATCTGATTTCTCTAAGTCTGGAATTCCTTATTCTTTGCTGCCTTAATGAGTCACATGACTTCTTTGTCTTTGGGGGAGTATGGTGCAGGAGCACCTAGTTTTGCTTATACTCTCCATTTTTGGTATTTTTCATGTTTTAGTGTCTTATTAGTTTTGAAATGTTGTTAGTATGGTGCAGGAGCACCTAGTTTTGCTTATACTCTCCATTTTTGGTATTTTCATGTTTTAGTGTCTTGTTAGTTTTGAAATGTTTTCATAGGTTGTGTTTATTCTTTTCATAGATTTTTGATCATATTTTGTGCTTGAGAGATCAAATTTTGCTTCTTAGAGCTTGAATTGTCAATTTTGTGATTATAGGCCAAAAAGGGCTAAAAAGTGAGAAATTGCCTTATAGGACTAGAAATGGTTGGGAAAGTTTTGGAACATGTTTTGTGAGTGATTTTAATGATTCCTAAGTGTCTAGGAGGGATAGATAGGTTAGGTTGCTCAAAAATGTCATTTGGAGCAACACAAGTTGCTTTCTTGCTTGGAAAGTTGTCATTTTTAAGACAAAATGTGTAAAAGAAAACCTCCTACAGCTGTCTGTCTATACAAGACCTCATAAATGATTCATGGTGCTATAAATATTCCTCCCTCTTCTTTTTATAGGGTTGGCAATTCTTTTTAAAGACATTCTCAATTGGAAATATCAAGAACTGTGGCTTTTTAATGGTGTTTTAACTCATTTTCTTGTGACAGTCTATATTGGACAGTTCCTTTCTATATTGTACTTTCTGGAGATTTTTATTAATGTAAATTCAAGGCATTTAATGTATTAAGTTCATTTGTTAAGCATTTGGAAGTTCATTGTACAAATTAGTTTCATTTTTGGCTTTTGACTGCCCTATCAAGGGTTTGGGCCACAAAAATGCATCAACTTGTCTAAATCTAGGTTTGGGATCCCATGGATGGACTTAGAAAAGTTGTATTGCACTTTTATAGTGTAAAAATTTCACATTTTGGCCAGGGTTGTGAGAAAGAAGAGTTTTTGAGCATATGCTAGGCAAATTGGAAATGGATTTGGCTAGCAACATGAGTAAGACCAAACTTGTTTGTGCTCAAGACCAATTTGAGTGAGAAAAATTGAGGTAGAGGTTTGCACTAGTTTAAAATGAGTTTTGGATGCATTTGGAGATCCAAACAATGTACTTTTCATATTGCAAGTGTGTGTTAACTCTAGCTGGCAGCAAGTATACATTTTCTAGATTTATGACAGTCAAAATAGGTCTCGGTGCAGAGATGATAATTGTTTATTACACCGTTGGATCTTTATGCATTTTGGATATGTGTTTCTTAATAAAGTTTTCTAAAATTATACTGAAGCGATTGGACTATTATTTTTGGGTTTGGGAGTTATTAATGTATGAGTGTGTGTTAATTGTAGTTGGCAGCAAGTACCCTGTTTTGGGGAATTAATGAATTTTTGGGTATAAACTTGCTTTGTATACATATCCATGCTTTGGATTCTTGTGGAAGGTATTGAAGAAGTGTTATGAAGTTACCACGGACCTTGGTGAAGGTTTGTATGCTATACTAACCTTTGAAAGTGCAGTAAAACAGTGAAAGTGTAGTCATAATGCACAAAACAGTCAATTGATTGCTTGTATGGCAAGTGTTTGTCATAATTTCATGAAGGGAAGTGTTGGGGATTTGTTTCTAATAATGTGGAAAAGTTCCTACATGAATTTGGGGGCTTGGTTTGCAGTTTAAGATTGACTTCCTTTGTTACATGGACAAAACCCTCTTAAACCCTACTTATTTGCCTAAAAACGTGGGCAGTCACCATGCCAACTTCTCAAGGGCTAAAATTATGAAAATATCTGAGCATACAACTTGTTGAAACCATCCAAGTTAGTTTTCATCTTTTTTAAGTTCATCCTTAGCTTGTGCAAACAAAATTCACTCAATTAGGCCTCCACGGGCTAGTAGCCCTTTTTAGCCCTGTTTTCACAAAAGTGGAATCCGATTGGCCAAATGATGCATCAACCTTCCTAAATTGTCAAAAACAGTTGAAAAAAACTCAAAGGACCTAATTGAACCAATCATGATAGTCAAGACACCATTCTGGGGTGTG
The DNA here is from genome assembly GCF_030272615.1 of Cryptomeria japonica. Taxonomy (NCBI): domain Eukaryota; kingdom Viridiplantae; phylum Streptophyta; class Pinopsida; order Cupressales; family Cupressaceae; genus Cryptomeria; species Cryptomeria japonica. The sequence continues at coordinate 992,881,948 of NC_081407.1, read as the reverse complement.
GACCTATGTTGGAGGGTTTGAGTAACTTTGAGTACCTATGAGGAACCAAGCTAGTATAAGGAAGTTGCATAACACACAATAGGGTGGTTGCTTGAGGAGAAGTGTGGGTGTGGAGTTTGATGCTGCCAAACAAAAATTGAATACATTAGGAAAGCATATCCTTGGGTCCATTTGACAAACTAGACTAATTTAAGGTCATTGAGTAACTTCTCACTCAATCTCCCTATCAGGTGGTAACCTCAAGTGGAGGAGTTGATTGTCCTGAAACCATTTGCTATACCTAGGAGGCAAGTCAAGAAGGTTCAGACCTTGGAGGTCTCATTATAATAACACCTGCCAAGTGCCATAGGAAGGACTTGAGTAGTTGTATGGTTGAGTATGACAAGTCACTCAAGAAGGTGTATCAAACAAGGCTTCAAGACTCTCTGCATCAGAGTGGTATCAGAGCCATTCTTTTAAAGATTTGGTGTATGTCAAATTGTGAAGAATCGGAAGAAAGTTCAATGCCTCCAAAGGAAATGACTCTAGAAGCCATCCGACAGATGGTGGCAGAGATGATAGAAGGATTGAAGGATGTAGAAGGAAGTAGAGGAACTAAAGAGGTAAAGAAGGAGAAGGGGAAGGTTAAAATAGAATGGGGTGATGAGACTAATGAAGAAGTGGAAGATGGAGAGGAACCAACAATAGTAGCTGTTTATGGTGAAAATGGATAACAATAATAACAAAATTGAAAGGCTAAATGAATTCAACCACCAAAACCCTAGCCTAACAACAACAAAGATCCACCATAACATATGAAGATTACCTAAGACAATGCAAATAACTCAAAATCACAAAGATTATACCATCACATGTCCAATAGGGTTTTGATCTCCATTCTTCCTATCTCCATTGATCTTGCTTGATATATTTGCTCTCAGATTTTTGTATGCACAAGAGCTCAACAAAGAACGAAATGTGGTTGCAAGTGGAATTGTAGTGTAGCCAAGTACTCCAAAATCAGTCATTAGTCATTAGCATGTGTCATTAGGGTTTGACAATGAAGAAAGCATCTTCTTAAATAAAAGACACAATAAGAAATGGAGGGTTAAGATTGAGAGGTGTAAAAAGAGAGGTCGGCTAGGATTAGAGGGTAGGTAAAAGAAATGCCAAATTAATGAAAGAGGTAGGTAGTGTAAGAATTAAGAGATGAATGACATGTGTCATGTGTAGAAAAAGCTAATGAATTAATTAAATAAATAAAGATTTATTTAATTAATAGAAGAAGTAGGATAATTAAATAAATAAAATATTTATTTAATTTAGGAAAGGGATAATTTAAATAAATAAATGTATTTATTTAAATGAGAAATAAGGCTAGAAGAGGATAAATGAATTAATTAAATAAATAAAGATTTATTTAATTAATAGAATAATTAGGCTTAGATAATTAAATAAATAAAATATTTATTTAATTAGACATGACAATTTTGGGTGTCTATAGTAGCTATGCCCCAAGACCAAAAGTTATTCTTAGATGCAGTCAAATCCATATCTAAAGACAACTTGGATGGATTACCCACATATGGAGGAAACCTCAATGGAGAAGACTTGCTAGATTGGATAGAAGCTCTCAATAATCACTTTGATTACAAAGAGGTAGCAGAAGAGAAACGAGTCAATGTGGCCAAATCAAGAATGAGAGGATCAACATTGGTTTAGTGGAATATGATGCAAGAAGAAAGGATACAAGAAGGCAAAAAGAAGATAACTTCATGGGAGTGTATGAAGATCAGACTTAAGGCACAATTCCGTCCAAGAGATTATGAAGTTCAAATTCATAAGAGACAACAAAATCTGAAACAAAGGGAGTTAGATGTCAATGCATACATTGAAGAGTTCCATAAGCTCAGTTTGAGGGCTAGGAAGCATTAGAATGAGGTGGAAAAGTTGGCCAGGTACATGAATGGCCTTAGACAAAATATAAAAGATGAGATAAGTATCCTCACACCAAACATTGTCCATAAGTGTTTTCAGTTGGCCCTAAGGGCATAAAAGAAGATCAAAAGGAGGAGTGAACAAAATCAAAAACATAGGGGAGGTAAGAATTTCAGAGGTAGAGGAAACTTTGGTAGAGAGCAGCACTCACCAAGAAGTGAAGAGTAGCAAGGCCAAGAAGGTAGTGGAGACTCTCAGAGAGCAGCATTTAGAGGATCCTATAGAGGAAGGAGCAATTTTAGTTGCAGGTTTGGAAACTCAGGAAGAGGAAATACTGTTTTCACCAGTAGGTGTTATCATTGCAATCAAGTTGGGCATACCATGAGTAAGTGCCCAGGGAAAGCCTCAAGCTCCACAAGCTCATACATGGGGGAAAGAAGAACTCAATTATTGCAAGAGGAGGACACTGAGAGTGTAACTTTCTCAATCAGGAAGGCAGGGCCAGTGATAGATAGAGAAAACTTGATGATGAGGAGAAAAATTCTCAAGATACCCCAAGCTCAAGAGCCACCACAAAGGAAAATCTTGTTTAGAATCACTTGTAGGTCACATGGGAAGATTTATAAAGTGACTGTAGATTCTGGTTCCACTGAGAATATTGTCTTAGTTGAAATGGTGGACAAACTCAAACTAAAAAGATTGCCTCACCTCACTCCCTATAAGGTATCATGGCTCAACTGGGGTCAAGATGTATTGGTTGATGAACAAGCATGGGTGGATTTTGAAATTGGTGAGTACAAGGACAGATTATTATGTGACATATTGCCTATGGATGCTTGTCATTTTCTGTTTGGCCATCCATGGAAATATGATGTAAAAGCTACTCATAATGGGGAGAAGAAAAACTATCTTATCACCAAGAATGGGAAGAAGTATCAAATGGATCCACTACCTGAGCCAAAGGAAGAAAAAAAATAGGATCAAGTGTGAAGCTAATGAGTGGAAAATAGTTTCTCGAAGTGCTGAAACAAGAAGGACATCAAGGCCATGCTATAGTGTTCAAACTTAGAGAAGAAGCTAAGGCAGATCCAATGAGTGAAGTGCCTCAAGAGGTGCAAGGTCTACTCCAACAATATGTAGAAGTGATAGGGGATGACTTACCTGATTCTTTTCCTCCAATGAGAGATGTAAACCATCAAATAGACTTAATACCAGGGGCCAATCTACCAAACAAAGCTACCTAGAAAATGACGCCTAGTGAAAATGAAGAGATCGCCAAACAAGTGCAAGAACTTTTAGACAAAGGGTTTATCAAGAAGAGTTAGAGTCCATGTGTTGTTCCTACTATGTTAGTTCCTAAGAAGGGAGGAAAATGGAGAATGTGCATGGACTCTAGAGCAATCAACAAGATTACTGTAAGGTACTGGTTTCCCATGCCAAGGATTGAAGACCTATTAGACAATCTAGGAGGTGCAAGCTACTTCACAAAGGTGGACTAAAAGTTTGGTTATAATCAGATTAGAATCAGACCTAGAGATGAATGGAAGACAACCTTTAGAACCAATGCAAGCCTATATGAGTGGTTGGTGATGCCATTTGGCCTCACCAATGCACCTAGTACCTTCCAAAGGCTCATAAATGAAGTCTTAGTTGAGTTTATTGGTAGATTTGTAAATGTATATCTTGATGATATTTTCATCTATAACAGGTTCAAGGAGGAACACTTCAAGCATTTGGAGATGGTTTTGAAGAAGTTGAATGAGGCTCAACTCAAGATTAACCTTGAAAAATTTGAGTTTTTGAAAATAGAGCTTGTCTACCTTGGTTTTGTTATTTCTCATGGATGTTTAAAAATGGATCCAAGTAAGGTAGAAGAAATACTTAATTGGCCTATACCTAGGGGAATAAGTGAAGTTAGAAGCTTTGACAGAATGTCATCTTTTTATAGGAAATTTGTGAGAAACTTTAGCCATGTTTGTGCTCCTATTCTCAATACCATTAAATGAGAGATTAAATGGTACTTTAAGTGGACAGAGGAAGCCAATAAGGGGTTTGAAAGGTTGAAAACCAAGATAGCAGAGTTGCCAACCCTTAGATTGCCCGATTTCAATCAGTTGTTTACAGTAGAATGTGATGTAAGCCAAAGAGCAATAGGGGCAGTTTTAAGCCAAGAGGGACATCCTATAGCTTTATTCTCAGAAAAGTTAAATGAAGCTAAGAAAAGGTACTCCACATATGAATTGGATCTATATGCAATGGTTCAAGCATTGAAAAAATGGCGTCACTACCTGCTGCCCAAATAATTTGTAGTCTTCACTGACAACCATGCCCTTAGTTTTCTCAATGGGCAAGAGAAGTTGAACCAAAGACACCTAAAGTGGGTTGAGTAACTAATATCTTATACCTTCACTATTAAACACAAGAAAGGGACAACCAACAAAGTTGTTGATGCACTAAGTAAGAGAATCATGACCATGTAGGAGATCCAATTGCGAAGTGTGGGTTTGAGTGAGTTGAAAGACCTATACAAGGATGATAAGGATTTTGCAGAGATATATTTAATATTTGTTCTAATTTTTCTAATACCTCACATGTCTCTTATACATAATACATGATACAAGAGGGTTTGCTGTTCAAAGGTCATATTCTTTGCATACCTCAATGTGTTGGCATATGTGCAAGAGTATGATGACATGATGATATTGTATGTTGTCATTGATGTCAATATGCTGAGAAGTGAACCGTTATATTGAAGTTAAGCAACTGGCAAAGAGAATTGGTATGGTGGTGTAAACTGGTATATGTGCAATAAGTGAAGCGGTATGCTTATCCAAGTGAACCGGTATGATGTTGTGAACCAGAACCGGTATGTCAGAACGAGAACTGGTACATGGAATGTGGTAGGACTACCGGTTGGTAGTCTTAGCTTCAGAGTTTCCGGTTGAAGTGTTCCAAGCCTGATGACATTGTGTGATGAGTTAGCATTGTAATGGAGATCAGATCATGTTGCCACGTTAGTCTCGTACATGTGAAGGATCTTGCATGAAGGAGATTGATCCTATCTACCTCAGGAATGTGCGTAGTCTTTGCAAATGGTGGAGAACACGTGATTGGTTATCACCTCCATGAAGTAGTGAAGAATAAACAGTGGAGAATGTCTTGAGATATGTTCAAGACCATTGTATTCAAATGCAAAGTGCTCAATGGTCAGGATTGAACTGATCAATTTATTAACCTAAGTGTTTAGGGTTTAGGGTTTATGCTGCCGACCTATCTGTGTTCTATAAGGTCAATGTTGTGTGTGTATCTAAGTGCAGAGATACGTGATTCTTGCCAAACCAAATAAGATGATTGATACCTTCCTAATGTGTGTGCAAAAGGAAGGAATTAAAGCAGATCTGCATTGGCATTAAGTGATATTACTAGATCATTGTAATACCTGTTGATCTTTAACTACTTCAACAGTTGGAAAATCCCTTAACCGGGTAGCTTTAACCAGCTTGCTGTAAATCCTCTAACAGGGTGACTCAAAGCCATTGAGTTCATAAAATCCTGTAACAAGGTAACCTCTAACAACATTTAACCCTTAACCGGGTATTCTAGCCATCCCTTAACTGGGTGATCCCTAATAGGATCGGTTCCTAACAGAACCTATTGTAATAGTCTTTAACCAAACTAGGTTCCTAATAGAGTGAAATTCTAAAGAGTTCAAAAAAGCTTGTGGGTATTCATCCCCACCGTGGTTTTTCCCAGTTGGGTTTCCATGTGAAAAATGTGTGTCATGTGTGATGCCTCTTTCATGTGATGCTTTGTTATTTTCTGTCAAGCAGTGAATCATGTTATGCTAGTAAATTATTGTATCTCTGATGATAGATTATCTATTTATGCATAAGGATAAAGTGGAAATGAGGGAGTAGGTTGTATGGAAAGCCAAGTGTTGCCGGTTTATGTTTTTCCCAGCAACATTGTGTTTAATTGATAGTAACCTGGTTCTGACCGGTGTTAGAGATTGGCAGTTAAGTTCACTGTTTACAGTCAAACCGGTTAGGGAGAAGTTATTGTGCCTATACTGATTCACCCCCCTCTCTCAGTATCGGTTTGGTACTCACCGTTCATCATTGAGTTATCACAATGTTCTATGAGGGAAAATATTATTCAAGAAAAGCATAAAGGAGGTCTAGGAGGTCATTTTGGCATTGATAAGACTTTGGAGCAGGTTGGTAGGTTTTATTATTGGCCCAAGTTGCAATTAGAAGTGAGAATATTTGTAGAGCAATGTACCATCCACCAAAGAGCAAAAGGAACCTCAAGTAATGCAGGTTTATATCAACCCTTGGTCATACCTCAGAGGCCTTGAGAATGTTTGAGCATGGATTTTGTGTTAGCCTTGCCTAGGACACCAAGAGGATTTGATAGTGTGTATGTGGTAGTAGATAGGTTCAGCAAAATGGCACATTTCATACCTTGCAAGAGTACCAATGATGCCACCTATATTGTAGGCCTCTTCTTCAAGGAGATAGTCATAATTCATGGTCTTCCAATCAACATTGTTAGTGATAGAGATGTGAAGTTTTTGAGCCACTTTTGGAGGAAGTTGGGCACCAAGTTATCTTTCTCATCTGCCTATCATCCTCAATCATATGGTTAGATAGAGGTAGTCAACCGGTCATTGGGTAACTTGATAAAATGTCTTACCAAACAACATGGGCAGACTTGAGATCTAGTACTTGGACAGACAAAATATGCATATAATGACTCAATGAGCCGTGGCACAGGTAAAAGTCCTTTGAGGTAGTGTATGGATTCCATCCTAGGGGCATATTAGAGCTCATAGATCTTAGTTCAATGGAACCCAAGAGTGCATAAGGGGAGAACTTTGCAGAAGGCATTAAAGAGGTGCATGATAAGGTAAGGTAGTCCTTACAACAAAAATCCGAGCAGTATAAGGTTCAAGCTGATAAAACAAGGAGGAAGCTACAATTTCAAGTATGAGAGTTAGCGCTGGCATATCTTAGGAAGGATATAATTCCAAAAGGGTATCCTATCAAGCTCATGATGAAGAAAATTGGACCTCTCAAGGTGGTGCACAAGTATAGGCAGAATGCCTGTGAGGTTGAACTTCCACCTCCCTTGGGGATATCTCCTATTTTTAATGTATGTGATCTCTATCCATACAAGGGAGACACACCAACAAATCAAATAGACATGCCATCACCGGTTCATGAAGATTGGGTAAAGGATTTTCCACCTAGTCAACCGATTGAGTTAGAGAGTATCTTGGATACCAAGATAGTAAAGAAGACAAGGAAAGGAGTCTACAAGTATTATCTTGTTAAGTGGAAAGGGTTACCTGATTCAGATGCCATGTGGATGTCAGAGGCATATATTCTTCAGCATGGAGTGGAGATTTTAGACCTTATAACTCAAGGGACTTGTGTTTTTTGACCCAGGGGAGTATGGTGCAGGGCACCTAACACTCCAAGAATGAAAGCTTTGATTTATTTTAAGTTTGTGTGTTAATTTGTGATGTAATAATGGACCAACCATTGAGGACTCAACAGAGCCATGGTTATGTTGTCCAAATTTTGCTTTGAGTCAATTGTGCTCAAGATGCTGTTAGCCTGAGAAGTGAGATACTTAGGTAGTTTATAGGCAAAATACTCCAGATGAATGTATTCATGTATTTGGAGTCAATTAATTTGTTTTTACATCTTCTAGGGTGTTTGAGGACCTTTAAGAGCCTTAGAATGCATTAGAATGCAAAAATTGCATCCTGGAGCAAAAGTTGTCAAAACTTGCTGAGCAACATTTTGCAATTTCTTGCAAAAGTTGCATTTTTGGTTATAGGTGCTAGGAAGTTGGTTGAACCAATTGAAATAAGTGGATGTAAGCCAAATTTTTCTTCATTGTATGGGTTCAAGGATTGGAAATGAAAGAGCCAATTTTTGGTTTGTGAAGCAACCTTGTTTCCATCGACTTTTGACAGTTTTGTCTTGTTTTTCCTTGCTTGTATGGTCCAGTACAGACTAGATGTTGTAAAATCATTTCCATCTTTGTATGTTCATTGTCTTTTATTTCATTAAGGGTGATTTTTAGGTTTTATTGTTCCAGGTTGTAGAGATTGCTTTCATTCTTTGCAACTAGGAGCAAAACCCTTGCAACTAGGCATTATTTGATGGCACCTATTAAAATCAAAATTAATTCTAGGTTAGGGTCTATAAATATCTTAGGAATAGGGTGTGTGATGTTGCAGGTCTAGGAGGAGGAGAAATAATGAAGCCCTAGGCTCACCGTTGGGAGTAGGTGAGTTAGGACAACAAGAAAAGTGCGATTTGTGAGCACATGAAGATTGGTGCAAGACCAAGTGGCATATGATTGGAAATCCCTCTGAGTCCCCTTGAATTTTACCAAGGTGTTTGGAGTAGGATATTTGACCGGTGAAGAGTTCTAGACCCATCTTGCCAATTCACCAGCTAGGCCTAAAACCCTTCAAATTAGTGCAGCTTTGGAAACCCCACTTGGACGGATAACCCAAATGCACTTTTCTAGTATTGTCTTTAAATTACAAAAGGGTACTCAAATCCATGATTTATTTCTAGGATTGTTTGGGATTTTTGCAAATTAAACCCCTAAAACTGCCTAGGGAGGGCTAATGCAATTTGGCCTAATTAGGTGTCGGTAGAGACCTAGAAGGATTAAGAAGCCAAGGTGATGGATGTGCTAAGTCTTAAAACTCAAAATTTTTTTAAGAAACCTTGTTGATGCATTGGGAAACCATAGGAAGAGATTGTGTGTTAATATCCTTGCAGGAGTGGTTGGAGCCCAAGAGAGGAGTTTGTGAGTAACTAAGGTGGCAACCTCAAGTGGAGGAGTTGATTGTCCATAAACCATTGGCTATACCTAGGAGACAAGTCAAGAAGGTTCAGACCTTGGAGGTCTCATTATCATAACCCATGCCAAGTGCCATAGGAAGGACTTGAGTAGTTGTAGGGTTGAATAGGACAAGTCACTCAAGAAGGTGTATCAAACAAGGCTTCAAGACTCTTTGAATCAGGGGTGAATCAGTATTAACAACAATTAGTAACATGAAACTCAGTCTTATAAAAATTTCACCAAATCAAACAATATCCAATAAAAAATTCAATTATCAGTACCGGTGTATATTGATAATCACCACCTAATCTGAGTTATCAAGTCTACACATTAAGTGTTCATAAACCATGCATAAATTGAAAGTAAATCATAACATCACATCAGGAACATTCACCATAAGAAAACCATGTTTTTCACATGGAAACCCAAATTGAGAAAAACCACAGTGGGAATTGGTACCCCCTCAAATTGTGCACTCTTTCGGAATGCACCCTGTTAGGAGCTTACAAAGATACTCTATTAGGAGTAGACCCTGTTAGAAGTCACCTGGTTAAGGGATTTAGATGATGAGCCCTTTTAGGAGCTTTGACCTATTAGGATCAACCTTGCAAGAGGATTTAAGACACTGATGTAGAGCTACCCTGTTAGGGGATTTACAATGCAAGGCATGTTAGGACCGACTCGATTAAGGGATTTTGACTGCTACAACTCTTAGAGAACAATAGTGAATGATCTAGGTATAGCACTTAGCTTCTTGCTTGATCAAACCCAATTATACTCCAAATCTGCAACACTAACAAATTTCTCACTCTGGTTCAGCTTCACACTCTTCTCAAAACCACCGACACAATAGACATCAACTATACCAACATAAATATCATTTACAACATAGTCGGTTACTAAACCCTAGATACATCAAGAATTTATAATACAGATGATCATACAGATCATTACAACATTTTTCAGGACAATATCAACCGTTGAGTGATCGTAAATCATCACAACAACTCGATCTGATACAAAGTCAAACCCTTAGAACACTCTACTAAGTGCTTCATTGTTTCCCAAGAAATTCCATCCTCAAATACGCAAAAAAAGAAGTTCAACTTTCCATGCGGATTGTGCCATGTCATATCCAACATTTGGACTTGATGTTGATCACCACCAAACCAAAAATCATTACCGGTTAAGAGAATTCTTTATCGGTCCTTAAACCCTTATTAAACCTTAGAAAAAATATATCAGAAATCATAAATATGACTTGGGTAAGTGCACAAAGATGGTGGTCAAAAAGGGGGGTATAAGTGGACACTTTTTTTCTTAAATCAGGTGAACCTAAACTTGGAGGCAAAATTTGAAAGTCATCCACTCAAGATATAAAGATAATCAAAGAACAAATATTGTAGTACTCTGAGTCTAGTTTTGAAAATACTAAACATTTTCAAAATTGGATAAGGTTAAAGGGGTCAAATCCTTTGCGTACGAAAAAAGACCCTGATTTTTTCCAAAAAATATTACATAGTGTTTGACGTGCGCATCCAAAAATTCATAGTCAGATTTAGTATTTTGACAAATCCTTTGGCAGAAAGATAGTTAATGGTGAGAACTAGAAGATGTGTATTTTTTTGTAATTTTTTGTCAATTATTTTTTTTTTTATGATTTTTTCAATTGATCACATCCTAAAAATTAGGTAGTTGTTTGTGCACGAAGCATAAGTTGCACTTAACAAATCAAAAATACAATTTTTTTTATAAATTGTAAAGAATCAAGTGCACTACAATAAAATATAAAGTTTTTAAAATTTGGATAAGTATATCAAAAGTTATTAATAAAATGGTGCACCTATGTCAGTGAGAACTATGGAGACACTAGTAAAAGAAATTCATTAATAATATGTTATTGTTGTTCAAATTTTTTAAAAATTATATGGTTAGAAAGCTGAGAAGATGGGTGAAAATATGGTGGCAAGTTTAGAAATACCCACTTGATGAAGTGTAAACCTGATGGTGACAAAGTCGAGAAACCAAGATGATAAAATAAAAAATGTCAAAAAGGAGGGAAATGGAGGGAAATCAAACTTCCAAACCGTATCTTTGTCATCCAGGCCTATTTCCAAGCCTAAATAGTCAAAAGTGCGTATGGGGTACTTATGGTATAAAAAGCGCGCACGGGGTACTTATAGTGTAAGAAGCGTGTATACTCTATCTTAACTATAAACAACGCGTACATGCTATGTTTACTATTAAAAACATGTATGCGCTACGTTTGTTTAAATTTTGGGTGTGTGTATAAAATGATATTGTATATATAATATATGTATATACATATAATATATAATTTTTATATATAATATATAATATTTATATATGTATATAATAATATATAATATATTAAGTATATACATACACACATATAACTGTATTGTCTCCCCCTCTCAAGCACGTACAAGGTCTCTCTCTCTCTCTCTCTCTCTCTCTCTCTCTCTCTCTCTCTCTCTCTCTCTCCCTCACCTCCTCTCTCTCCCTCTCTCCCGTTCTCCCTTCCTCCATACCCCATCCCTCTCTCTCTTCTTCTCTCCCTCCCTCCCTCCATACCCTACTGCAACTGTGTCTGCACTTATGTAGAAGTAAGTGAATTTATTTCTTGTCTACAACTTCCTCTTTGATTTTTATCATGTATGCTCTCCTAAGAAAATTGACCAATGGATTTGTGTGTGTATATTGAATAGGAGGAAGAAGGGTATGAAATTGAACCATGGGTGCATTACCATGACAAACAACAAAACCTGCAGCAATATTCTTCTCGAATGTGTTTTTAATGAACAGAGAAGATGTGGAAAATAGTGTCAACAAAGCAAAATGATAAGTCGGACTACCTGCAATATGTTTTTCAGAAGGAAACAACCGGTAGGAAGAGAAAGAGGGAGAGTAACACATATGATGTCATAGAGAATGATAGTGGTGGGTATGCAAGAATTCCCATGCTGTTACACAATGCCTGCCATCTAAATAAATTGAAGTTTGTTGTAAACATGGCAGTGATAGTATATGATGATGATCACTTGTCAAAAGACCTAGAAGGGTATATACCCATGAAAGAAATCAAGTGTGTAATTCTTATAGTCACAATCGAGATTAGTCCTATAGCCTTGCAAATTTAAGAGCATCATATGTTTTAGAAATGCAGTACTCTTAGGGTTAGGTCAAGCTCTTACACTTGCTTTTTAGTGAAGCCTTGTTGTTTGTTCTCTTGGAGTCTCTCTTATGTTGACAATGGTCTAGCTTAGCTATATAAAAAGTAAACTACCGATGTTCTATTCATAACTTTAAATAATATATCATCTTATTAGCCCACCATATGACCCCTTAGGTGTCATTAGAGGTCATATTGTTTCCTAAGAGGTCATATGGTGTCTTATGACCCCTTAGGACACCATATGACCCCTTAAGACATCATAGGACCCATAACAACACCATATGGTATCCTAAGGGGTCATAGGATGCCATATGACCCCTCAGGACACCATATGACCGATAACAACACCAAATGGTGTCCTAAAGGGTCATATGGTGTTCTATGACCCCTTAGGACACTATTTGGTGTCATTATAGGTCCTATAGTGTGTTAAGGGATCATATAGTGTCTGATGACCCCTTAGGACACCCTATGACCCCTTAGATGTTGTTAGGGGTTATATTGTGTTCTAAGGGTCATATGGTGTCTTATGACCCCCTATGACAATATATGGTGTCCTATGACCCCTAGAACACCTTATGACCCCTTAGGACACCATATGGTGTTGTTAGGGGTCATATGGTCTTGAATGACCCTTTAGGACACCATTTGACCCCTTAGGACTCCATATAGTGCCGTTATGGGTCGTATAATCTCCTAAAAGGTCCTGTAGTGTTCTATGACCCCTTAGGACATCATTTGGTGTCATTATGGGTTGTATGGTGTGCTAAGGGGTCATATAGTGTCCTATGACCCCTGAGGACTCCATATGACCTCTTATGTGTCATTATGGGTCATATGGTGTCCTAAGGATTCATATGGTGTCCTATGACCCCTTAGAACACATGCATGGATCCCTAGAATACCATATGACCCCTAAGAATATCATATGACCCTAGAGAGGGAGAGAAGGGGAGGAGAGGGATGGAATGGGAGTGAGATACACCTCAGAGAGGAGGAGAGTGAGATAGATAGATAGAGACTGAGAGGGAGAGACAAGAGATAAATGAGAGAAAGAGAGATGGGGAGAGAGAGGGGGAGACAGAGATAGAGAAAGGGAAAGGGAGGGGGAGAGAGAGATGGAGAGAGAGAAATAGAGGGAGAGATAGAGATAGAGAGCGACACAAAGAAGGGGACTCAAAGAGAGAGAGAGAGAGAGAGAGAGAGAGAGAGAGATCTAAGAGGTGGATAGAGGGATTGGGATAGAAAGAGAGACCTAAGAGGTAAGGGAGGGAAGGAGAGAGGGTGAGAGATAGAGAGAGTCTGAGTGAGAGGGAGGAAGGGATGGAATGAGAGTAAAAGAGACTAGAGAGAGAGAGGTGCAAAGAGAGGGAGAGAGTGAGAAAGAGAGGTAATGAGAAAGGTAGAGAGGGAGGGGGAGGAGAGAGATACACCTCAGAGAAGGGGAGAGTGAGATAGAGAGATAGAGGATGAGAGGAAGAGACTTCAAAGATAAAGAGATAGAGGATGAGAGGAAGAGACTTTAGAGATAAAGAATAAGAGAGAGAGAGAGAGACTTAAGTGAAAAATAGAGACTTGATTCTCTCCCCTTCTCTCTTCCTCCATACCCCTTCTTCTCTCCCTCCTTCTATCCCTCCTTCCTCCTTATCTCCTCCTCCCCCCTTCTCTCTCTCTCTCTCTCCCTCCCTCTACCTCTCTCTACCTCTACCTCTCTCTCTCTCCCCTTCTCGCTTCCTCCATACCCCTTCTTCTGTCTGTCTGTCTGTCTCTCTCTCTCTCTCTCTTCCTCTTCCTCTCCCTCCCCTTCTCTCTTCGTCCATACGCCTTCTTCTCTCTCTCTCTCTCTCCCCCTCTCTCCCCTTCTCTCTTCCTCCATACCCCTTCTTCTCTCCCTCTCTCCCTCTCCCCCCCTCTCTCTCTCTCTCTCCCCTTCTCTCTTCCTCCATACCCCTTCCTCTCTCCCTCTCTCCATCTCTCTCTCTCTCTCTCTCTCTCTCTCTCTCTCTCTCTCTCTCTCTCTCTCTCTCTCTCTCTCTCTCTCTCTCTCTCTCCCCCTCCCCTTCTCCCTTCCTCCATACCCCTTCTTCTATCCCTCTCTCCCTCCCTCCCTCACTCCCTCCCCTCTCCCTCCCACCTCCTTCTCTCTCTCCCTCCCCCTACTCTCCCCCTCTCCCTCTCTCTCTCTCTCTCTCTCTCTCTCTCTCTCTCTCTCTCTCTCTCCCTCCCTTTTCCTTCACATTTTCTTTAATACAAATAGCGTGTATGGGGTACTGAACCTGTTAGTTCACTGCCCTACCATAACATTTTTAAGGCGTAGGAGCACGTAAGCGCTACTTATTACTTGTAAGCGCGTATGAGGTACTGAGCCTATTAGTTTGTTGCCCTGCCATAACATTTTCAGGGCATAGGAGTGTGTATGCACTACTTATTAGTACAGAGTGGAAAAAAAAATACCGTTGGGCTTGCCAACATTTTATGGACTAACAGCGTGCACACGGTTATTAATATAACATGTACGGGGTACCTAGACATAATTTTATTTTTTGAGGTCATTGAAGGCCCCATTGCAACTGTGTCTGCACTTCTATCACTGTTTTATACATAGAAGTAAGTGAATTGTTTGTTTTTGTATGATTTCAAATGATTGAATTGTTGTTCTTATTAGTTTTGTCAATATTATTGTGATTGTTTAATAGTTTTGATTCAAAAAAATAATGATAAGATGCATATTTATGGTTATTTGTTTGTTTATGAACTTTTGTTTACATATATATGTAATATGATTCTATTTAGGACAACTAATATCAACCATAGGAAAGAACAAGCGAGGAATGATGGAACAACGAGAGGCTAAAAATGAAAGACAAAGGCACCATATGAAGAAATTACATGACACAAGAACAATGGGAGAAGAAGGTATGTCATCCTCAACATCTCAATTCGATTTACCAAACGAACATAATGCACTTAATGCAATTGAAGAAGAGACATTTGATTTACCGTATGAACCTAATGCAATTGAAGAAGATACCACATTGAATAATCAATTGAATGATGAACATACACCTTCTCTATTTGATGAATTGAATGTACATAATGCACTGATGTTAACACCTCCTAGAATCATTCGTAGGAAACCAAAGAATCTAATTGACATTGATGAGAATATATTGAAGCCAATGCCCGATAAAATGAATGAATGAACTTGTAGGAGAACGATTAAAAGAATATGGAAAAACTATTTTGAAAACTTAAATCAAACCGCAAGATGTCAATTGTTCAAATGATTAAAAATTTGAATTTTAGAAAGACAATGAAAATTCTAGGCCTAAGATCATCTGAAAGTAACAATGAAAGAACTATTGTGAGAAATCTATTTGATGCATATCAAGCTATTGGTTCAAAATCACATACTAAAGATTCTAATGCTACCTGACATGTCATTACATCAACCATAATGAGAAAGAATAAAAAAAGATCGTTTGATAAGAAAAACAAGTAAGTCATTAAACGTTAGAAGAACAACATTAAGTAAAGCATTATAGAGGTGAGAAAAAATAGAGGAACCTAACAATAATTCTCTTTGGGCATTCTCGGGTAGACTACCATGCAAAGACAAGGGTGTTGTTGATGCACTAAGAACATTGATTGAAATTTTTTGGCATGACAACACAAGAGTTTCTCCCAACCAAAGAGATGTTGTCAGAAGACAAATCAGTCCTACAAATCATGAGCCACATGCCAAACACTATTTGGATATGACTCAAACCAAATTTTATGAAAGATTCCTTCAAAATTTTCCTAAAATAAAAATTTCTCAAAGATTTTTTGAAATGGTAAAACCTTTTTATATTAAAATTAATCATGTATGCACCACGTGTTGTTGTAGGATGCATATTGAATTTTCCATGCACTACGATATTTTTCATCAAATTTGTTCTACTTTGCACACTAACGATGTTTTTCAGGAATGCAATATACAAGCACCTCCTAAGTCGGTAAGATAATTTATTTCAAGTGTGCTTTGTAATAGACACGATGGTTGCATTTATTATAAGATACCTTGTTTGGAAGGTTTTTGTGCTATATGTGGTGATTTGCAACATTTACCAAGATGTGTACATTTGGAGAGCACACATGAAATTGGTAGGAAACTAGTTTCTTTTGGAAAATATAAGACAGTCACATATGGAGTTAAAGATGGAAAAGATTTGAAGAGATGTGAGCTAGTGAAAAATGATATATGTGTAGCTGAATTTATGAAAATGTTTCAAGAGAAACTAGTTTATGAGTACATAATGCATACACATAGAGCTCGATGGTTAGATGAGAAATTCAAGTTATGTAAGGACACATTTCCTCTTGGCACCATTGTCTCTATCGTTGATTTTGCTGAAAATTATACACTACAACCTCAAAATTAAGTGCAATCTATGTATTATCATTCTACACAAGTTTCTATTTTTGTACACATAGCATTCATGCATGCAGATGATAGCACAAAGGAAGATAGAAAGGTTGTAAGAGAGTATCACTTCTACATAAGTGATGATCATACACATTCATCAAAGTTTATACAAAGATGCTTTAAAGTTTTCTATGATAGTTTAAGGGAAAGGAACATACGATACAACCGACACTTAATATGGTCAGATAATTGCACCACACAATTCAAGAATGCAAGGATGTTTTATTGGTTGAAAAGGATGCATATGAAAAGCGGTGTACAAAATTTTTGGAATTTCACTGAGGCTAGGCATGGAAAGGGAGAGCATGATGGTGTAGGAGCATGTGAAAAAAGAGCCCTAGCTAGACAAGAATTGAAGTGCGAAGGTGGTGCTGAGTTGATAGATGTAGAAACAATTGTGTGATAGTGTAAGTCTACGATGGGTCTAGGTAATCCAGGTACGTCAATGGTTCATAGATATTTTTGGTTGATCATTGAATCTAACATTGAAAAATATCTAGATTGTTGTACAGTTGCAGGATCGAGTGACATGCACTCATTTATGAGTTCAAATTCAAGTTCACTAGTAATTTATATGAGACAGATGGTATGTTTTTTCTCTTCATGCATGTATTGTTTGTGGGAAGAATGTGAATCACAAGAGTGGGTTGACAAATGTTCTTGTAGATCGTTGGTTCCCATTGATACATATCAAATTCCCAAAGCACTACAATTAAGCCAGATGGAGACATCAGTGGATTTTGACCATGTATCCGACCTAGTGGATTCAGGTGATTTTTTGGGTTTATTTTTTTGCAAGTATTCTGTTTGGTTTATTTTGTTGTACATCATACTTTATTTTTGGTATTAATTAACACTTTATAAAATGCAGGTCATGTGTATGCAGTTGTTGCAGAAGAGAATAATGAAGAAGGAACATACTACTATTTATGTCATTGTGTTGAGCCAAAAAGAAAATTGACAACCACAATCATTGACGGAGAGGGTATTGAGTACCCAATAGGGTCTATTGTCGTGACAGGAACATGGCTTAGGAGATACCCTATCAATAATTCTGATGTTTGGTTATTCGAGGACTTTGAAACACATAGACATATTCTTCATTTCTCTAACCTTGTTGTTACAATAAATATTCATTTGATGAAGTATCGTGGTAGACCTCATAACAAGATTTTATGAAAAGTTCATGAATCTGACCATGAGGCAATACTTGGCACAATACGGGTTAGAGCCGATCCTGAAGGCTCACTTGATTGATTCTACGGTTTAGAGTAAAATGATTTTGATAATTTTGTATATATCATTGACAAATTGTTCTATATTTGTTTTTTGTATATATAAATGCCCACGAGCTGATTTTTACATGTTTACGGGCATAATTTTGTATATTTAAATGGCAATGAGCTGATTTGTACATATGAAGATGCCAAATTTTGTATATTAAAATGGAGATGAGCTGAATCGCATATATTTTAATGCCAAATTTTGTATAAAAGCCCATGAGATAATTTGTAAGATATTTTTTGTATATTCAAATAGCCAAGAGCCATTTTGACCATATTTAGAGGCAAATTTTTGAATAATATGTGACAATGTTTTGTGACTATTTTTTGTGTCTATGTTTTGTGACTATGTTTTGAGTTTATGTGATGTGATAAGGTCAATCATGAGAATTATTGATTCTTGTATAATCATGGAGAATTATTTGAGTCATTATCGGGTCATAGGGGTCATAGATTGAGTCTAGATACAATTTGAGCAAAAATTATCATTATTGTCAAAAACATTGTCAAAAAAGTTGTCAAGCAACTTGTACATCATGCTGGTAGGGTATGACTCTCGACGTTCTGACACTTTGGGATGAATGAGAGGAGAATTCCTAGCATAAACCTTCCCACTCGGATGTGCTCATGACGTCGGTTTGTGCACACGATGAACCAAATCAATTCTAGCCTATCCTGCAACTTTGCATTGCATGCAACTGACGGTTTTTATAGTAGGCGAAAAAATGATACCAATTGAAAATGGCTTGGAGTCGTCAAAAACCAAGATAGGCCATTGTAGAGGAGCCTCACATGACCCAACATGTTCAAATGGATTGATCATATGTATCTTGGATTGGAAGAAACAGTCCGTCAAAGTTTGACAATTTTTTGGACTCAGGGCACGTGAGAGTTCGCGTCGGTAGGGTATGACTCTCGACGTTTTGACGCTTTGGGATGCATGAGAGGAGAATGCCTAGGATAAACCTGCCCACCCAGATGTGCTTGTGATGTTAGTTTGTACACATGATGAACTGAATCAATTCTAGCCTATCCTGCAACTTTGCATTGCATGCAATTGATGGGTTTTGTAGTAGGTGAAAAAATGCTACCAATTGAAAATGGCTTTGAGCTGTCAAAAACTGAGATAGGACATTGTAGAGGAGCCTCATGTGACCCCACAAGTTTAAACGGGTTGATCATATGTGTCCTAGATTGGAAGAAATAGTCCGTCAAAGTTTGACAATTTTTTGGACTCAGGGCACTTGAGAGATCGCGTCGATAGGGTATGATTCTCGACATTCCAATTCTTTGGGATGCATGAGAGGAGCATGCCTAGCATAAAAATGCTCACCTGGAAGTGTTTGTAACGTTGGTTTGTGCACACGACAACCAAAATTTGACCATTGCGAGCATGAGGGTGCTCTTGCATCACACACATATTGTTGTTTATATTCATATTGTCGATTTTTGTTGTTTATATTCATATTGTTGATTACATAGGAAAATATTCATTTAAATTTATAAAAGGGCAGCCACCAAATATAATGAATACACAATAATGAACTGAATACAAGGAGTTTTGTAGGGTTAATTCAACATTTTAGAAATTTTATCAAATCATATTCTACTATTGCAATGTTTTATATCATAGATTTTTGTTGCTTATATTCATATTGTTGATTACATAGGAAAATGATCAATTAAATTTATAAAAGGACAACCACAAAATACAACGAATACAAAATAATTAACTTAGTACATATTTATCGGATCGAATATCAATATTTATATATATAAAAAAAGGCATGTCTGCCAAGTCAATACAAGTATTACAAAAATGTGGCATATGCCATGTCCAAATTGATATACAATAAAAATGTAGAATTTATCTACATGTATTGGTCATTCTATGACCAAAACTAACACTATACGATCCTAAACTTGTGGTGGATCATCAAAATCAAGCCTCTTCGATGCAGTACATGGCTTTGTAGATGGCTGCAAAACCACAATTCAAAAGCCAAGTTAGAATTCTTTTGTAGAAAATAGTTCACAATTAACAACATAACTATGCATTTAGCTATAATTCCTTTGCAATTGAAATGTAGATTACCTCATCGACTGATCTATGAGCTAATGTCTTCGCTCTCCTCTCCTTGTCACTCGTAGGATTTTTCTTGAAGACATACTTAAAAGGATCCATGTTATGGCCGTACCACGAAGGGGTCTATTGTAGATTAAATTTACAATTAATACAATGTACTGACATAAATATATCAAAAACACTTAAACTCTATAATATAGAGAACAATGACATACTGATGCCTGAGATGCTTCTCCAATGGACAGAGGATGGCTCACCATCGATGGAGAAACTATCGCTATTACCTATACAAAAAATGATCAAAGATTAATACAATTAATATAATGATAAGTATTTTAGGTTAAAAAAAATTAATGTAATATATCAAACAAAAGTGTACAGGATCCTGAGATGCTTCTCTAGTGCATGGAGGAGGGCTCACAATTGATGAAACAACTATGGACATTTCTTGTATGAAAAAATTATAAGATTATAATATATCACAAGTTCACATGTACACATGCATATAATCATGAAATCAAGAAAATAAAGTAGAGATACATACCTCCACCCTCTCTTGATCCATAGGCGAATCAGGTGCATTCAACAAATCCACATAGCTCAATGGCTGTTGTACATGTAAAATAGACAAAAAACACTAATCAATCTACAAACCCCAACTAATACTTGATTTCAACATTTTCAAATAGTTGTACAACTAAAAATGTGTTCAATTACATTCTTCCCACGTTTTGGCATCTTTGAGAAATTCTTTTTCTTAGGACGAGGCCTAGACGCAAAGGGGGTACACTAAAAAAACAAAATTAACATGAGATATTAGTACAGATAATATATTAAACATAATTTAAAAAATCTAAAATGAAATGACTTGCATATTCCATCAAAACATTACATAAAAAGGGTTGTACAAAATATGATACCGTATAGCCTTGTAGGCCAAATCGATCGTTGAGAGTGTGATGTCATCAATCTGGGACATTTGGTCCCCTGTCAACACCTACAAACCAAAAATTGGATGAAGCATTAAAGGTAGTTAGTATATCTTGTAATATTTTTGAATTCAAAGTGTACTATTCTATTTTAACATGTTACAAAATTTATACCTCAAGCATCGAAGTTGCAACTGTAGTAACTAGGGGAGGAGTATGGAATACCACAACTGCATCGTGAAATGCATATTATTTGTCTTAATTTAAATCAATGTATAAATGAAAATTTATTTATGTAATTAAAAATTTAAAGTGACTAATAAATAAAATGCTATAAATTCAAATCAACACACCCGTGTCTGTCGCTGATGGGAAAACACCATGTCCATCAACTCATTTGTCAACACAAAATCCTCAGCCGTGCGGGCCTGACATCTACTCCCACAAATCATGCACAAATGAGATGTGGATCCATCTGCACCGACCGCATCATCTATCCCTGAGCATATCCCCGAGCAACTAATGGCTCATCATCTAGTACACTAGGGAGTGCTAACGACGTCTCATGCTGAATGATGGTACCAACCAGTGTTGTGGCTGCTTGAAGAGTCTGTAGGTCCATTGACTCTTTTAGCTCTACTAGGACAACCTGATGCACCTTGGGTTTGGGTGCTAGGGGGTGACGACTCTCCGAGGCTACTTGCCTATGGGCTCTAGGTGTATCTTGGGCAGAGCCACCGCCTCTACAATGGAACTCTCTCATGTCAAAATATTTTGGCTGCACATTGAGCACAAACTCACAGTATAATTTTCTCAAAAAGTACAATGACACCTCATAATTATTACAAGGTGGATCATTAAAGACCATCCACCACCTTTGCCAAAAAAGATTCTTCATCTACACATTGGTACACCAATGTATGGGAAGCCTCTTTGTATTAAGAGGTAAGGACTGACTAGTTTTAGGATCAACAAAAACAACACTTATTTGTTGTTTACTAATATTTTTGTTTTTCACTCCCTCGTATGATAACCCATTAGCATAGTATTGATGACACCTATCCCTAAAGTTTCCCCATTTTATAATTTGTGTAGAAACAACTATGGCACCACTAGCTAATGTTTCTAGGCTAGTGGCAACGGATTTATGATGCTCAAGTTCGGATGATTTCAATTTATCAATCAATTTATTGATTTTAGACGTATTTTGCCCCAATTGATTAATTAATTGCTCCTGTGTTTTAGGTGTGCGGTCAAAAGGAGGAATTGGGGGTGTATCTTGTGGGTTTTTAGGAGGTGCATTTTGTTGTTCTTGTTGTGGATTATCAGAATCTGGTTTTTGAAACAAAAAATCAAAAAAACCTAATCAAAATTAATGAAATTAAATTCAAAACATAAAACAAATTGAACAAACAGGAAAGAAAGACAAAAAATTAACAAAAACTAACCTTGATCCATAGTGTCTGGAGGAGAAATGAGGCACCCGGTTCGTGGTTTGACGGAGAAAATGGGAAAAAAAACATGGCTATCACGGGAAAATAAGACCCAGTTTTATTTTAAAAACATTTTTTGACAAGTACCGCGTACGGGGTCCTTTAGGGCTTATTAGCATGTACATGCACATTTTCCTAAAAGTAGTGCGTATGTGCTCACTTTCCTAAAGGTAGCGTATACGCACTCACTTTCCTAAAAGCAGCACGTATGCGCTACCTTTTCTAGGCTCGGGAATAATAGACCTAAGCACGTATGCGGTGATTTCAAATTTTATAACCACGTATGCATTGCTTGTTTTTTCATGTTTTTTTTGGGTGGTGTCCACTTTTATGACCACCATCTTTGTGCACATACCCACTTTCGGTTGTCAAAACATGATGCGGTTCTGGTAAGATATATATTATAATTATACAAACTCTCATTCCAAACCACAATACTTCAATCATCACCAATCGCCAGATCCAATCAAAACATTTCCTCGTTTATCGGTTAAGGTCCTAATTAACAATTTCTTGTTTCATTACCGTTAAGCACTTTTCGGTAGACCAAAAAGACTTAGATGACAAAATACAACATAGGTAAACATCAGTTGCCATCAATAACAACACAAATAACTGATCAAGGCCATCCAATCATGCAACCTCAATCTCTTCATCATAATGTTATCACCAATAGTCTTTTACTGGTTTAGTCAATATTCTTCATTTACATGAGTTATGCCAATCATGCCCAAAAATCGCTTGATTATCTCACCGAAAGCTAATGTCACATAAAAAATAGTTCTTCTCCCAAACTGAAGATAAGTCACACCAAACTGCTCACTGCTAAAACATAATGCCATTTGTCCGAGATTTAAACTAGTGAGTTTGAGAGACCAATTCTCAACATTCTCTCACTTGAAGAAGAACCTACTGGTAACTGGTATCTCCATAATATTCAAGACTAAACATCAACTAGATCAACTGCCAAAATGACTACTCCTATCCAACTGACAAACCCAAAGGATTGAAAAATAACACTCACAACAAGTGCTAACCATCCAATCTCACATATGACAGAGGTATCTACAATTGGTAAATGCATTCCACTAGTATAACCAACCCATAATCATCAACCACAAGCTCCATGTGCAAACCAATCGATGAAGACTAAACACATACAAAAACTCCCAATACATGGGTAACACTAAATCTAAAAAGAATCAAAGACATACAAATTATACCTATAACAACACATAGAAGAAGTAACCATGTAGAACCAAGGACCATACATAAAGATTAGCACATCCTGCAAACAACACTGCTGCAAGAAGCACCTCTCTCAACAAGCCTCACATAGCTCTTCCAAATTCTCCACATCTGACAAAAGAAAGAGATACAAGAACCTCTATGCCATCACTCAAGTGACAACATATGACCACAAACTAGTGATCACTACAGCTCCATATAAAACTACACATCTAATGCCAAGTGAATTTGACCATCCAGGAAGATCATTGAAGAACCAAAGAGAGAAAGCTGCAAGCCATAAACATGTAGCACATCCTTCTACATACACCCTTAAGTGTTAGCTATGACAAGCAAGATCGCCTTTATAACCCCACGAGAAAATCAAACTATTCTATTTCCTATTTTAGGAAATCAACCCACTACCATCCCCTATGTTAAGGAGATAAACATGCTATCCATCTCTGACAATGAATCCTCTAGAACTATCTAACTTTAGCTCAAGATCCATGAGTATGAAAGAAAAACATAAAGAACCTGAGAAACAATGGAAAATACCTCTCAAGTAATTTTAATAATAATTTTAACTAAATAAAATATACTTTAAATAACAAAATGAAGAAGCACCCACTAGTAATTTTAATAGTAATTACCTACTCACTATTAAACTTTACTAAAAATAGAAGCTTTATTTTCGACAAGTGAAAGATCATCCTCACAATTCTTCTAAAGTAATTACTATCGAATTATAACCACTTGCATATGACATGTCTTTAAGCAATTTCATTGTTAATTGTGCTATGTCCACTAACTTGTGTTGTTCATCCATTGTACCTAGCACTATCACTCATGATACTAGCATGATTATGAAAATGTTAGACAATTTTCCAACTCTCAAAGCTATAATTATAACTATGCTCTACTTTTTCCCCATATATTCCCAATGAAACCTTGGCCTCTTTTCCCACAATAACATAGGGTTTTCCTTGGACAATTGAAAACAACAATCTTATGTACTAATATAAATGGGCGTGAGGCCATCTAGTGCAGTAGAATGTAATTTTGATGAAATTCGACAATAAAAAATTAAAATAAGTAATATGCTAATGATAACAAATGAAAAATGGGAAATACAAATCACAACTTGAAATAGTATTGATGATTCCTCAATTCATAAAGTAAATATCAGAAAGAGAAACAAAACCAAAAACACTTTTATTCAATGATTTTCCTCAAAAAAATTCAAAACCCTTATTTCAAAATCTTGTTGTGGTGTTTTTACTACCACAGATTCACTTCCTATTCAAGTCACAAAGAAAAAATTGGGCACATAAGATAGAAAACAAAACTACTAGGAAATTATTAACTTGTCTTGCCACTACTAACATGAGACCAAGAGTCTGTTTGGATTCTTGATATAGTAAAGTTGACTTGGCATTTTCTCCATTTGTGGCATTCTTAATTTAAGACTTCAATCATATCCATACATTGAATATAAGAGATAATGCCTTTAATTTCCATGACACTAAAACAAATTGCATCAAAACCTATCTAATGGCATTTTTTGTTAGGTCTCGGAGACAACTGAGGAGGGGGGGGGTGAATCAGTTGTCCAATAAATTCAATCAAAATTAACTTAATCAAAACTTAATGCTTAAGACCGATAAACCAAACTTTCTGCTGGTAGATAGTTTTATCAGTTAATTGCAGTACCGGTAAATATTAATGCATGAAACAAAAAGACAACAACATCCACAACACACAACACAAATATTTGTACGTGGAAACCTTGTAAGGGGAAAAACCACGGTGGCAAGCCTTACCCACAATCAAATGATACTAGTGCAGATAGTATGTGTGTACAATATGGATTCTGCACATGCAGAAAGGCCAGCTGCCTAGAGCTCACTGCTCAATTATAAAATGAGAGTCACACTGACTACAATTGGAAGGTTAAATCCAATAATAATGTACTGCATAAAATAACATCTTCATATGCTGGATTCAGTACCAGTTTAGTTTTGATTGCCTTCACAAAACCTTCCTTCAACCTTCAAATGATGTCTGCGTATATAGCTCTGCTTATTTTTGCATATACCTTATGACAATTCCTTTTTCCCAATTGCATATCAATCTCACAAATAAGATCTTACATTTATACCATAACCTAAGACCAATTGAATAGGTCGGCTCACTAAAGGATATTACAATAAAATCAATTACAAATAAATCAATATCCAATGCATGATGTCAGCTCAAATGCATTTACAATAAAAATAAATCATCTCCATAACATGCCATGCTGATCTAGAATAGATATGCCCACTGGAGCATATCCTAGACCTATTTGCCAGTAACAACAAATATGCAAACCCAAATAAACAATTAACCAAATCGCCAAAACCAAGTGATCGAATAATGTCTTCGACATAACCAAGTTATCTCCAATTCATTCCAAGTGCCCATGAACAATATAATTTGCCGGTGAACCAAATACTGGTGACTGTGCACAAGTCTCTGACTTGCCGGTGAACATAACCAAAATCTCCAAGTGCTGATAAGTGTTGACAAGTGATGACAGGTGTTGACATCAATGACAAAACCATATCAACATATCCAAAATACCAACATTTTTGGTGTATTTATTTTCATCTACTTCAATCTATCTCATTAACATATGAAAGGATCCTACTTGATTTTTTTATTGACTTAAATAAATTATATTTTATATGCCTTTGTTTTTATCTAGAGGTCATCTGTTGGTTCAATCAGAAGATCTTTGTGTGTCATTACGATAAACCACACCAAACTCTTGCATTGTTTATTTGGTTTGAAATTTATTTTCTACCTAATTTTTTGATATATTGTTAAACATATTTCTAGTTGAAAGTTTGTATTCAATATTTTTAATTGAAAATTTGTATTCATTAACTATATTTCAAATAAGTGCAGCAAAGATAAATTTACTCAAGTCTAATACAATTTAAAACACTTTATCTTTCAAGCAATAGTATTTGCATTTAATAATGATGTTTTGGCAACCCATAGACTATCTAGTAATCTAAGTAGACATCAATTTTTTTTTCTCTTTGATATTTATTTGTGAAATTTTGCTTACTTTTATAGTCATTTAGACTTTTTAAGGTTGGGATATCTTCTTTTTATGCCTTTTTGGTTATTCTCTTGCCCAAGATTCTATCACATCACCCATGTAATTTGAAGATTTGTATAAACATTTAACCTTTAGAGTTGGGTTCTCCATCCCATTCCCTCCCATGTATTTTTTGATTGTGTATATTCTTTTATCCCTTACAATATTTAACATTTCGAATTGGGTTCTCTATCCCATTCCTTCCTATGTATTTTTTATTGCGTATACTATTTTATCCTTTACAACTTCATCTTTGTTGTCTATTTCTTCCATATGATCCTTTCCTTTTTTTTAATTAAAATATTTACTATGTTTCCATTCCCTTGTAATATCCATCTATAATTGTTTGTATCAAATATTTTGTGATTATTCTTATGCCAATCAAAATTTAATATGATGTGAAAATATTGAGAAGATCCTTTGTACATATCCATGACTTCAAAATCAACATTTTTTAATGCCCATGAAATATAATTGTAGATTTTTCCAAACTTTCTACAACACTTCAATCTACTATGTCAACATCACATAGTGCGAATTTTATGTTTACTTCCAAGTCTAATAAGATTTTCTTTATTATTTTTCGATTTAATTTTATCACAAATAATATTAAAAAATCGTATTATTAGGCAATTATTAATTTTCAACCAATGTTACAAAATTGTGATCCTATCATTTTCTACAATCACATCACTGACATTTAAAGTCTTGTAAGTGACTAACAACATAACATTTATTAAAATTAGATCAAGTAGAAATAAGTGTAAATCAAATCAAACTCGTGGAAATAAATGATTCCAACAATTCCATCTAAAAGATAATACAATTTACTAGAAAATATGGACTAAGAACTTGAGCTCAATTCTAAACCTAGTCATAGAGTATGACTATTGTTGATACTAAGAATTATTCCACTAAAGTCATAACATTAATAGCTTTAGTAAACCTCTCATTTAATTTTAAATTTAATATCTAATATTTTAGTTTTATAATATTCAAGATTATTGTCTTACTTAAATATAGAGGAGCTAAGTTCTAAATCTAGTGATAGAGAATGACTATTGTTGATGCTATGAACTATTTTACTAAGCCCATAAAATTAATAGCTTTAATAAGTCTCTCATTTAATTTTAAAACTACTATCTTATAATTTTAATACTATAATATTTATATTAAATTACCTTATGGGTAAAAGCACACAATTGTGTTAGTTTCAGGCCAAGTTATCAACACAAGTGAATTTAAGTAATTCTAACTAAAAAATATTTTTTTGTGAAACACATGGTTATATATGGGACACAACTTTTTCAATTGGAATTGTCTACTAAATGTATATTTTATACCACTTTTTAATATTTTAATTAGTTTTATATTTTATGTTTTATTTTTATTGAAATTAACTCATCAACACTAAAATATAAAGTTGATTATCTTGTAACAGAAAAATATAATAATTTATTTAAAAAATTTGAAAAAAATAAATGCCCTAAAGAAAAGAGTCTAGCTGATATAATTATTTTTTAATTTGGATAATTTTTTAACAAAAAAAAGTGATGTGTCCAAGGGGTTGAGCTTAATTGGTTAAAGCATTGAGTTCTCAATGTGGAGACCCAAGTTCAACTCCCATGAGGGACACCTTTGTGTAGAATTCCAAGTTGTGACTCTTGGTCTTCCATTTGTTGTATTTGTCTCATTGTTAAAGTGGATTTCTAAGTTGGTCTTCTAATTGTTGTTTCTATTGAACATTTTATTTATAAAAGTGTGACACAACTTTGTGCTTATACACTTACTTAAATTTAAATGTTTTTAACATGTTGTTGTATAATAAGTGATATTACTAGACTTAGTAATATTGCTTTGGTTGCTTATATTTTTTAATTGCCCAAAAAATATTGACATTGCTTTGGTTGCTGATATTTTTTAATTGCACAAAACTAATTGACATTTATTCATGTGCCCCTCATAAATTTTATGGGTTTAGAATATTGTAAAATATAAGAACCAACAAAATCCATACAAGCTAGATCATTTTTTCCCCTATTTCTTTTTCTTAGATTCTAAAACTCTTACAATGTGTTTGGATGAAGTAAATTTTTTTACTCAATGGGTTTGTGCTTTTGTGATTTTGGTTGGTGGAATTTTGGGGCCATAGGCTTAGATACAATATTATTCCTATAAAATACATCATCTTTGACATCTTTCTATTATGTGTTTCCTAGTTGCACTTGTAACCTTTAGTATCATAGCAAAAATATTGAGCACATTATTGCTTGCTTCTTCTAAGTTATCATAAGATAAACTTGCATACAAGTGAACTAAAATTTCTTTCTTCTAAATTATAGATTTCAATATGTAAAGATAAGATATTATCTTTGTATAAAATATCGTCTTTCTATACTAAAATTTATTACTTATTTTAAATTGTCAATTTCAATATATAAAGATAAGATATCCTCTCTGTATAAAAATAGATCTCATAATACAAAATGTAAAAACAACTCAAAACAAAATGCTCAACATTATCAACCAATAATACTTATAAACAAAACAAATTAACTTTAAACTTCTTTAAGCACATATAATCACCTTATAACTCTTAACAACTTGAAGTAGCATTTGAAAATATGATTTTTTTTGCACATATATAATTAAATTCCTTAAATCAACATAATTTGCCCAACTAACTTTTCCAAATAACCTTAACCGTTTAAATTGAAATCTTAATAATCTTAACATACACTTCTTCAAACACATAAAGAAACTCTTTTGTAACAAAATAGATTTGGGCATCAAATTTTTTATTGAGTGATGCAATCATAAAACTTCAAATAAAACAATCATTGATGGATATGTACATATTACCATTCCGCTTCCTTTCCCTTGCTATCATACAATTGTTAAGAGCCATGAGAAGTACAATAGAATATATTACTATTACATATAAATTGTAAGCAAATTTATAAACAGAAAAAAACTCAAACTAAATTACAAGCGCTAGGCACTGATGCCACACATTAACTGAATTAATGCATGTTATCCCCATCCATGTGACCTGCTGCCTCTGCCAGCGCGGCGGCCAAGCCGGAAGTCCTTACCGCATTATTCAATCCGGATTTTGTTTTACCCTTGCTTACAAATAGATCATTTAACAAAGTCTGCTCATGTTGCGGCTGCCGTTTTTTTGGGGCAGCTCTGTTGGCTTCTCTAACGGCCTTTTCAAAATGCAACTCCAATTGGTGAATGAAGGCGGCGTCCCAGTGGCAACGTACTCCTTTGAAGGCGGCGATGCCACTAAATTCTCTCACAACAAGCTTCTGCTCATCCATGCATGCAACTGCATTGACGTTCGTACTGCGCTTGTACGGACCCAACCACTTTGCTGCAACGTAACCAAACTTCCTCCACGGCGGCAGGGCCATTCCTTTCGCTCTCACCGATAACTTCGCCGCCTGACACATTGTCCTGATGACGTCACGGAGCTTTTCCGCATCTCCCACGAACATCGCAGGAAGCTGCTCTACGAGACGCCCGTATTCCGCCGTAGGCCGCGCTATCTCGAATTGCACCCTGAAATCGATGTCGACTATCAAACGATGATTGTCGCTAACTACATCGATCATTTCATAATCACCTGCAGCAACATCAGTCAGCACAGAAGTTGTGAATAAAACATGACGAGCAGCCATTAAATTTTTGTTAAACAATTAACAATGGCTTTCAACTGACATGAAGGGCAGCCATTAAATTTTTCTTAAACAATTAACAATTTCAACTGACATGAAGGGCAGCCATTAAATTGTTCTTAAACAATTAAGAATTTCACACTGACCTGCAGGGCAGCCGCTCGTTTGTTCCCATCGTGACTTGCAAATGCCCGCATTGTATCCTGCGTTTCGCAGCTTACTCATTACGAAGCGCCGCAAGTAACTCTTGTCGTGGTTCTCAGCTTCCTCAGTAGAAAGGCTAGCATTTGATGCATCCGTCACTCCTAGAGCATTTCTCACATCTCGTAGCACCAGCTCCTCCAGTTTAACAGAGGAGCACACACGCTGTACAGCCACGGGAAGAAGCATACATTTCATTAACTACTAAAACACGAAACTTTGAAACCAAGGCTTCTGGAATGAAATATGTAAAAGTAAAAGTAAAAGTACCTCTAATATGTCTCGTAACTGGTCTTCCAAGAAAAGTTGATCAGCGGGGCTCTCGTCATCACTTCCGTTGTCATGCAAAGAGTCGGCGCATCCTTCGACGTCTTGTTGGTCCTCCTCAAGAAATCTCATGTCAGATTCGATGCCGTGATCACTTCCACTAGTGCTGTAATCAGGCTGAACATCATCTGAGCATGAGCAGCTTCTGATCAGCCTTGCGCGGACGGCTTCATTGAGAGGGTCGGTCACTTGTTTGGGTCTCACGGATTGCCAATTGAGCGGGCGCAGTTGAAGAGGATGCAATGGCTCAACATGAACATTATGACGCCTCTCTACACAAATCTGATTTGGCTGTTCAGCTGTGAAAGAGGCCGAGGCAGAGGCAGAGCCCCCCCTCGCTGAAAGGGCTTGCAAGCTATACATTGTTGATCAGTTTCACTAAACTCTCGCAATGAATTTTACTCAACGATGGTTTTTGATGAGAGAATCTGAGTAAGGTGCGCTGCGGCGCTTCGAGAGAGATGGATCTACAGCATAATTCGATACGAACTTATTGATTCGCCTGGTTGGTTGCTCCTTATCTACTGTAGACAGATTCAATGAATGTAGACACATTTATTTTTCTGGTTGTCTAGGTGCACTCGCATGGTTCAATGAATCTAGACGTCTTTAGCATCCCGTTTTATGTCAACAAGGTGGAGCTACCTTTTATAATATAAAATACTTATCATTAGTTCAATACACACGTGAAATTCCATGTATTTATCACAGATTTCCCAAGTTCCATATCATACCAATGTTCCAAAATAAGGAAGTTTTTTGAGTTATAAAGGTTCAACACATGCCCCTAGTAAAGGTTAACTTTGTATTTATATGGCACTTATTTAATTTTGTGTTTATTTGATGGAATGTTTTTATTGTAATTTTATATTATATATTTAGTTCTTTATGGATGATTGAATTTTGAATATTTTTAATGGTTTTTTAAATTTTTGTGGATTTCATAAGGAATAAGGAAAATATGGATGCAAGCAGTGTGATGGATAGTGGAGGATGAGAGACATAGATAATATAGTAGGTAGGGTGGCATGGATGACACTTGCCCTTAAGTGTAGAGTAGAAGAGGATTTCGGATTACACATGATGCTTATTTGCCAGGTTTTCATCTTGGTACTTGCTCAGGGCATTTGTTTGCCAGGTTTTTCACTAGTGGGCGGATTATTTCTCTTTTCTATTTTTTTTCCTTTTTTTTGATGTCACACAAGATGCTTGTTTGCTAGGTTTTCATCAAGGTGACATTTTTTTTCTTTTTTTCTTTTTTTGGCAATTTTGACGATTGGGGAGATAATGGAGGAAGAACTCACATGTCTTGTTATTTGGATGGAACCTTTTAAAAATGTTCTACAATGAACCATGCGTATTAGAGGTATGCTCAAAGATGTTGGTAGGATGATGGCTAAGGAGATGAGATGGATGATTGGATGGAACTAGGGTAATGATTTATGCAAAGGATTGGATAGGAGGGATGGAGGGATGGAAAAAAGGTGTTGGATAATGAATGGGATGTTGGAAGACTTGTGCATGAGTGGAGGAAAATGTTAATAAGATCAACATTGGCACACACCTTGAGGGGTGGTGGAGTATTTGATAAAAAATGGATCTTGGATTTTGAGATTTTGATGGAGGAGTGGTTGTAAACAACTATGATGATTGAAGTAATGTTACCAAAGTAGAGAGCAACTTGAGAGAAATCACCCAAAGCTTGAAGAGGAGACACAAGAGCTTTTGAAAGGGGAAAAGCAATGAAAAACCCCTTATGTATTATGAATGAAGGCAAAGATTAGAGAGAGAGAGAGAGAGAGAGAGAGAGAGAGAGAGAGAGAGAGAGGTTCATTACAATGATATCCAAAGTGAATAATGAGAGGAGAAGTATCTCTTAAATAGATATGAGAAGAGGAGATACAAAGTAACTCCCAAATCTATGAATGTCACCATTCATAATATGTGTGTGCAATGTGTCAACATCCTCTTAAGGAGGATAAACTAATATTCCTTAATAAAGAAAAATAAAAGAAATGACTTGTCCTCACACATGCACTAGAGGATAAATTACATGTAGGGATTCCAAAGGAATATCCTAAACTAAATTAAAAAAAACCTAAGCCAAGTAAAGATTAAATATTCTAACACCCTCCCTTAAGCTTTTCTTGGGGAGTTTACATCAAACCCTTCAATGGGTTGCAAGCCAAAATTTTTACAATGAAACTGGAACTTCTCTTTACAAAGTGGCTTTGTTAGAATATCTGCAACTTGATCTTTGCCCTTGCAATATAGAAGTGAAACTTGCTTGTCTTCAATTTGTTCCCTAATAAAGTGGTGTTGGAGAGAAATATGTTTGGTCCTTGCATGGAAGGTAGGATTCTTAGCCAAGGCAATGGAACTTTGATTGTCACAATACAAAGGTGTTGGACCTTTTTGAGGTATCCCCAAACCTTCAGGCAATCTTCTAAGCCATAAGGCTTCTTTAGCGGTATTAGTGCATTCTTTATATTCAACTTCAGTGGAACTAAGGGAAGTAGACTGTTGTTTCTTACTATTCCAAGAAATGGCACCTGAACCAACAAAGAAACAATATCCACAAGTAGATTTCCCATCATTGGGATCTCCCCCTAGATCTGAATCAGTAAATCCTTTTAAAGTAAAATCACAATTTGCATCATAAAATAAACCAACATTAAGAGTTCCTTTAATATATCTCAAAATTTGTTTTGCAACTTTAAAATGAGTTTGTTGAGGTTTAGACATAAATCTAGAAACTAAACCCACACTATAGGCAATATCTGGTCTAGTAAGAGTTAAATAATTTAAACTTCCAATTACTTGTCTATATAAAGTAACATCAACTAAAGGATTACTCATATCAAGCATTAATTTTGTGCCTAATTCACATGGAGTAGAAACATGATTAGCATCATTCATGTTAAACTTTTCCAAAAGATCTTGAGCATATTTACTTTGAGATAGAAAAATGCCATTACTTGTTTGACAAATTTGGATTCCCAAAAAATAATGTAAAAGTCCTAGAGATCAGTCATTTGAAACTTTTGATTAAGTTGAAACTTAATTTCAGAAATCAAATTATTGGAACTTGAAGTTAGAATTAAATCATCTACATATAAAATAATAATCACAACGTCATCTTCACTATGTTTAATATATAAATTTGGATCAATTTTGCTTCTAATGAAACCTTGAGAAACAAAGAAAGCATTTATCTTAGAATACCATTCCCTAGGTGATTGTTTCAAACCATAAACTGATTTCTTTAACTTGCAAACTAAATGTTGATTACCTTCCTTAATAAAACCTGGAGGTTGAGACATATAAATTTCCTCATGTAAATCACCATTTAGAAAAGCACTTTTAACATCCATTTGATGAATAGGCCAATTCATATGAGGTGCTAAAGCAAGAACAAGTTTAATAGTAGGCATTTTAGCAACAGGAGCAAAAGTTTCATTATAATCTAAGCCTTCAATTTGGGAAAAACCTCTAGCAACTAATCTAGCTTTAAACTTAGTAACTTCATTATTTGCATTCAACTTGGTTTTATATAACCACTTACAAGAAACAAGTTTTTTACCTTGAGGTAAAGGAACTAAATCCCAAGTTTGATTAGCAAGCAAAGTATCATATTCTTCTTGCATAGCTTTTTGCCAATGAGGTTGATTTTTACCTTGCTTGAAAGAATTAGGATCATTTAAATTCATAACATTAGACATCAAAGCATAATTGCAATAATTTATTCTTCTAGCCTTAAGTTTATCCATTCTAGCTAAATAATCATCACTTTCTTAAATCAAAGTTTTAAACCATTTAGGCTTCCTTTTAGAAGTAATAGAATCATCACTAGAAGAAGAATCATTATGAGTAAAATTATCATGATCATCATCACTATCACTTTTAGAAATAGATGCATTAGGAGTAGGGTTGAGAAAAGGAGTAAGGTTTAGAGGAGGTTTGTCCTCCACAATCACAACCTTACTTTTGTTGGCCCACTTATGGTCCGCCCAATTGAAAATTTTTAAGTCAGGCCCCTCTAGTTGTGTATCATGTCTCCATAGACTTTTTCCCTTTAAAGTTCTATGTTAAATTCCAGTTAAGTGAAAAAGAACGTCTTTAAAACTCTCTAAACCATTGAACCCCCTTGAACTTGTTCAATCAGGTTCATTCAGTTCATTCAGTTCAATCAGGTTCATAAAGTTCATTCAAGTTCATTCAGTTGAATCGAGTTCAAAATGGTTCAAAGTAGTTCAATAGGTTCCAAAAGTTCAAGCAGTTCTCGAGCAGTTCCCTAAGTGTAAGAGTTTGGAGCACAAGGTTTACCATATACCACCAGCACCGTTAGTTGTAAAGATTATCAAGGAACTCGAGTTTGAACAGGAAAGAGACTTTCATTGGGATGAATAGCAAGACACTCAGTTGCAAATAAAGCCACCCCACTTATATCAAGAAAGAGAACAACTATGGCTCGCACAGATGTTTAACATTTTATCATGCCTTTTTCTTCATAGATGTCACATTTTTCAACTACGGGATGTGGTGATATTATAATGAATTCAGACTGGGCCCATATTGTTATGTTGCTGATCATACCAATAGTTTTGTTTTCCAGTTTGCTTGTACAGATCAATGGAATCATGGAGTTGCCAAGACACACATAGCTCTTGCACTGCAAACAATATCAAGTCATTTTTTATGTTTAAGAGATGCAATCAGTGGATAAATTTGGTCAACCAACAAAAGTTTGGAAGAGGGATATTGATTCACCATTTATTCAGACAACAATTGATTATTTTTCCTAGAGGATTGTGAAAGATTTAGGATGAAGAATGTTTATAAATTTCAATGCAACCTATAAATACAAATTTTCTGAGATAGAAAAATTAGTCTCTGTGCAAGGGGTATATCTCTCACTTAAATCATTGGATCAAGCTGGATTTCGGATATGTTTTATGAAACCTATTTTTATAAGTTCTCACCAAAGGAATTGTGGAAATTCAATCTGGTCTGCAAGATACACTTAACAAAATACAAGTCTAGAACAAAGAACATTTTCTAATTTTTGTGACAGAAAAACCATCATGTTGCAAGGGGAATGTCTTTTCATTCCACCATTAGATTTTTTCCTTTTTTTGGAGATGTTGTGCAAAGACAAGTTGCACACGTTGCCACCGGAGAGATTAACCGAATTATATTTCCTTAAAAAGATATGGTTGACTAAGTGCGGGTCTGTCCAAGGTGACCAACAACAACCGAGTTTCTTGTCTTCAAATATTAACAAGGCACGGCTTGTATTTGCAACGATGGAGCCCATAATTAATTCATAAAGCTTATGTATTTTAAGTTATAATGTTTTCAGATTAAAACATTATGATTAAAGATTACATTGAAGCCAAGAAAGTGTTGAAAGAATGAAGACAGTTATTTATATCCAGCTGTCAGCATATGATATGCCAGGATTCTATTTTTGGAACTGAAAGTGTCTCGCCATGAGGAAAAGAAGGATAAATATGCAAAAGAAAGGGAAAAGTGGGGTTCTTTTTCCAACAGTCTGGGTGCTACAGGAAAGGGCAGTAATTTCTAAGTTTTTAATTATAGTAGGGGGCATGTTTTCTTTGCCTACAATTGTAATGTACAGAACTTGAGTCTTGGAACTCATTTCGATATTGAAGGAATGGAGAAGGCATTCAGGAGTCTTTGAATTCTTTATTGTTGTCTTTAGATTTTATTGAGTTTTGTCTCATTAATATTATTTTTCAGTACCATTCTTGTCATGACAAGCTGTAGATGTGATTAATTCTGGAATTTTGTTTTTAGATTGAGTTACCTCTTGGGAAGGATAAGTGCTCCTACCTCTTTCGTTATTTTCTATGGGTGTTGGGAATATAAATTGTGTTTTCTTTTTCCTGCATTCACTTTATTTAGTATTCAGTCCTCTTCACATTTACTTTATGGTTATGAGTAGGTGTTAGTGCCTTTATTTGCTTTCTAGTTAAAAGCAAATATATGGTTTAAAACCAATTAATTTATTGAACATCTGACCGGGGAGCTGTACCCTGTAAAATTTAGAGGAAGATTATCAATCCCATGATAATCGATCCAACTGCTAGTGCTTTTTGTCCTTCGTTCTGGGCATTGGGAGTTAATTTGCATATTCATTTTTGAAGGACAAATCTGTTCACTAACAACTTTCAATAAATTCATTATCCTGCACTTTAGAACAATCATGAATACCATTTTCAGCAATACAAACATCTCTAGCAACTTTAACTTTGTTAGTGATAGGATTGTAAACTCTATATGCTTTAGAATGTTCATCATAACCAACAAATATATAAGGAGAAGATTTAGAATCTAATTTGTGCCTCTTTTATTTAGGTTTATGAACACAAGCAATGGAACCAAAAATCCTTAAATGCTTTAAATTGGGCTTTCTACCAGACCAAGCTTCTTCAGGAGTTATATCCTTTAAGGTTTTGGTAGGTGTTCTATTAATGAGATAAGTAGCACAAGTCATAGCTTCAGCCCAAAATTTATAAACCATATTCTTAGCATGCAATAAACATCTAGCCTTTTCAACAATGGTTCTATGCTTCCTTTCTGCTACACCATTTTGTTGAGGTGTATAGGGAATAGTAAGCTCATGTTTAATACCAAAAGATTTCAAATAACCATTAAATGCATTATTAACATATTCCTTACCATTATCAGTTCTAAGGATTTTAATCTTAAAACTAGATTGCCTTTCAACAAACATATGAAATTCAGTAAAAACATCAAGAACTTGATCCTTGCTATGAAGGAAATAGATCCAAGTTCTCCTAGAAAAATCATCAACAAATGTAAGTGCATACCTTGGTCCTTGGATGGAGGTATTATCTATGGGTCCCAACAGGTCACTATGAGCGAGGTGCAATTTATGAGTTGCCCTCCATGATTGACCATGAGGAAAGGGCTCCTTATGCATCTTACCACTCATGCAACCCATGCATACAATCTTAGAAGGAACAATGCTAGGCAATCCATCTACCATATTTGCTTTTTGCATCAAGGCAATATTATTAGAATTTATGTGGCCAAGTGTTTCATGCCAAACATTAAAATCAATGGTAGTAAACAAATAATACTTTAAACGAGAAAACTCACAAAATTTGAATGAGTTATCATTGTCCATTTTAGCATTAGCAATAACTTGGTTATGTTTTGGATCAATGATATAACACATATCCTTATAAAATTCAATCTTATAATCTTGGCAAAGCTTAGCAACAAAAAGTAAATTTAATTTTAATTTAGGAACATAAAGAACATCATGTAATTTACTATTAGGAACATTGACATCACCAATAGCTTCTACTTTACAAGTATAATTATTAGCAAGTTGAACGGGAATATTTGAAGTATCAGGATGCATAGAATAAAAAAGATATTTATGAGAAGTAACATGTTGAGATGCATCGGGATCAATAATCCCCTCAAGAGGCTTTGAAACATTGTAACTACAAGTAAATACATGATAAGATGAATACCCGTTATGATTACCTTTCTTATAATTAGGTTTATATTGTTGATTATTTTGATTCATTGGCTTTTTACCATTTTGTTTCTTAAAAAAATTATTAGTCACATGACCATCCTTACCACAGTACATAAAATGGGGCCTCTTAGAATAATTATTCTTTTGATTATTATTAGAATTATTTTTTATAAAGATAAGCGGGTTATACATGGACCCAAAACCAAAATTTTTACAACAGCCGTCCATCAGCCAAACAGACATGAAACAACATCAAAATAGGGGAGCAACCCCGGCAGTCACGAAAACAAAGGAAATGCATAGAAACAAGACAAAACAAAAGAAAAGCTCTTAGTTAA
The DNA here is from genome assembly GCF_030272615.1 of Cryptomeria japonica. NCBI lineage: Eukaryota > Viridiplantae > Streptophyta > Pinopsida > Cupressales > Cupressaceae > Cryptomeria > Cryptomeria japonica. The sequence goes on along the minus strand of NC_081407.1, from coordinate 992,843,236 downwards.
GAGAGAGCACCAGATCCTTGTTCTTTTGGATGGAAATCCTGTTGATTTTCTCCAACTCCTCCATAATGAATCTAGAGGTACCCTTGTTGCTGCTTCTACTCCTGGTTTTGGAACTGGGACCAGTGGTTTTTCTATCTCCAGCAGCCTTATCATCTCCTCCAAGATCTTTCACCAGTTCACTGGGGTAGGATCTATAATCAGCAACCATGGCATTAATCTTTTCAAGCCCCTCAATACTGTTGTTCATGGCTTCTTTGCTAATGTCAACGAGGTTCTTGAGATTTTTTCTAATCTCTAAGATGGATTGCTCCACCTTATCAATCCTTTGTTCTTGATTGCATTTCATCACCTCAACGTCCTGGGAGAGTTTTTGTGTCATAATCATGAGTTTCTTCGATTTGTTGGGCTTAGGGGAAGCAGTGAATATGTCAATTATCTCTTTAACCCCCATTTTGAGGGTATCAATTTCGCACTTAACCCGCTTCTAGCAGCTCTCCTAGCTTCTGGTAGCTTCCATAACCAGATTCATTAGATTACCAGTCTTCTGATTCCCATTGTTTTCTTCATTGGCTATGGTCCCCTGTTTTTCTTTCAAGACATTGATAGGAATGTCCAGTTTAATCCCTTGGTCCGTAATCTTCGGGTTGTGGTCCTTAGATGCCAACTTTTTCTTTTTGGTGAGGGGCTCGGCCTTGGAGATCAATTTGTTGGTGGTTTTGTATTTGCTAGCCACCCATCTAGGAGGATTATTGCTGCCGAACGTCCCAGGGGTGACCATCATCTCCCCTTCATCCTCAGGTTAATATTCAGGGTCATCAACAAGAACCCCACTTTCTTCTAGGTCTATTTCCGAGTCAAAGACATCCTAGATATCAGTTTGTAGGCCAGTCTCAGCAAGAGGGGGCACAATTTCAAGGGATTTAGCATGCTCCATGATAAGGACAATAAGTCCCTCATGGAGAACAAGATTGTTAGGGTTCTCCAAATGTTTTTCCAAACTATTTTCAAGGGAGGAGGCCAGATAGAAGGGAATATAGATGATTTTACCATGTCTAAAATGATTTAAGATAGTGAAATGGTAGGAAAAGATGCTGGCATACCTACCATCGAGAGTAATATACCTCATTATAAACTCAACCATGTCAGCCCAGGGGGCCATGAGGTCTTTTCTATTATAGCCGCCATCGGCCATCTTGGTGACTCTGGAGCACTCCTTGTCTTTGTCAAAGAAACTCAACAAGTCCTCCCCATTTTTCCTATCCCTATAAAATCTCCTGCTAGTCGTAGCCAGACCAGTGACCGTCGCCACCAAAGTTTTGTCAATCCGATAATCGGTGCCATAAGCCCTGAGACTCTCTTTTTTCCATCCATTAACAAAGGCCTCCATAAGCATAGGAGAGGGGCTGTGAAGTCGGCCCAAGTAGGGGATGAGACCTCCATCAACGACTTCCTACCAGACATCTTTTTTCTTCTTCCACTTCTTGCAAGTAGAGGGCTCTTGTCTATTCTTATCCCCTCCCATTATGCTCCTGGTCACCAAATAGTAGGAGATGGGGCTCACCAAGGAAGGCACCAACCAGTCGTAGAAAATGGGCCACACCCACAAAATATCCAAATAGTAGCAAAAAAACCACACAATGAGGCAGGAAATCCAGTCATTTAGGAGGTTTCTAGATCTTTGATGAGGGAAAACCAAAAAGAGTCATTTCCCCATCAACTCAGTCATGTCATGATGAGAGATCATTGATTGACGCAATAATCATTACATGCCAGATCGCACAGATTTTTGGGGAAAGAATCCCTGCTACTCCACCAGTTGGTTGCCACGTATCCCACTGCCAGATTGGCCAGTAGATCCATAGCCTTGTTGCCTTCCCGATATATGTGTGAGATTTTGAAATCTGCCAGCTCATTAATAATATTTCGGCAATCCTTGGTTAGGCTAGTAATCATCCAACTAGGATCCGTGTGACCACTCAGACAATTGACAATGTTTAGCGAGTCAGACTCTAGCCAGACTTTAGTAAAGCCTTCTCTTTTAGCCATGCATAACCCAATGTGGGTAGTGCTATAATTATTAGAATTGTTATTATAGGATTAGAATCAAATTTATTATTAGAATAATGAGTATTATGATTATTATTATTATTATTGGATTCAAAATGATTATTATGATTTTGACTTTTAGACATAAAAGCATGTTCACTACTTTTAAGAGTACCAAATTGAATTAATTTAGTTTCCTCTTGACGTAATAAATTACAAAAAATATCATGTTAATTGAGTAGCTAAACCAGGAATAGCGAGTTGAGCATGAATATTAGTAATAAATTGTTGAAATTGATGAGGAAGACATTTTTTAAGAATAAGATGAATTAAACGTATATTAGGTAGTTTAACTCCTAAACCAGTTAATTGACTATTAATAGAATCAAACTTTAATAAGAATTCATCCATGGATTTAAAATCCGTATACCTAACGTCTTTGAGTTGATCTTGAAGCTGAATTTTTCGGTATTCATTTTAGCTACCATAAGTTGTTTTAAAAATTTCTCATGCTTCATTTGCTTGTGTACAATTTCCAATAAGAACATACAATTTAGGAACCATCAAGATACCAATTAAGCCAAGTGCTTCCTCATTTTGAGCCTTCCACTTGTCTTGGTTGGCTTCAGGAACAATTGTAGTGGGCTCTGAACTTTTATCAATTGTAACATCCAAAAGGTGCTTGAAATGAAAAATAAAGGAAATATGTGTTTTCCATGAATGATAATTAGTGCTATTTAATTTAATTTCAAGAATTAATGTAAACATGATAGCAAAACAATGAACAAATTATGATATTGAAAAAATACCCCCTTTGATTAAAAAAAGAAAATTAACCTCAACTAAAAATTAATTAACTTTCAATAATAAAAAAAACATTTATAAAAAAAAGTTATTTTCAAATTTTTAATAACATTTGAATTTAATAAACTTTAACTTTATTTAAATAAATTTAATATTAAAAAAGGTTAAATCTTTAATAGCAATAAAATAAAACTATTAAAAACTTTATTTAAAAAACTTAATATATATAAAAAAATATAAACCTTTAAAGCTTTTGAAATTTTTATCTTTTTTAAAAACTTAAAAGCTATTATTACGTGGAAGCTTTTTATTTTAAACTTAAAACTTTATTTTAAAGTAAGGAAACTTTATTAAAAGATAACTTTTCTTTAAACGTGGAGGAATAAACAAATTTTGTTTCAAAACTTTATATTATATGTGCATGATAGAAAAGGCCTAAGAGAAATGATAACACTCCCTTGTAGGTAACCAAATTAAGTTTTTGAAATAAACGTAATACAAGGTAGTTAGAGGACAAAAAGAAAGTAGAGACGTTTTAGGTAGAGACTACAATATAATGAGAGAATAAGTTGTAAGTTGGAAGGTATGAGAGGGCAGCGAGGAGACGTTACAAAAAAAGAGGAGAAAATAATTAGAATGCAAGAGGAAGAAAAGACCACACAAGTACAAAGCACACAGTACTAACAGAGCATAAAAAATTCAAGAACACCTATTCTCAAGTAAGATGAGAAATGCTAAGATGCAACTTGCAAGACACTTTGATTTACCACAACCACCGAAAAGCTAAAGTCTTTGCCCACACACTAAAAAACCTAAATGCTAATACGAGGCAATACACAATATCAAACATGAGGTGGTGTACAGGGCTATGCAGACAGAGAAAGAGAAATTAAAATAGCAATGCTACGAAACTTCAGGTTAAGTAGAGATAAGTTAGAGGTAGATATTTAACAATATGAAATTTCTTTTTAGCAATACCCTGCAAGAAGTGAAATATTAAAATTTTAGTAATCAAATCCTACAAGCAAAATTAGAGAACTTATGAGATTTTTAATATGAGCTTGTAAATAAAACAAAGAATGTCTTGGCGGCAAGCCTTCCAAAATAAATTATACAAAATGGGTTTGGCGCCAAGCCTTCCAAAACCACAACTCTAACCAGAAAGAAGACTTTAGCGGAAAGCCTTCCAAAAGCTTAAAAAAAAACCTTTAAACTAGAATAAAAAAGGATTAGACCTGTAAGAATTTAAAAAAAAAAACTTAAACTAAAACCTGCACAACAAAACGTTAAAGAGGAAACTTCTTCTCTTCTCTCAAAGAGTGCCTCCAAGAAAGGTGAGCTCCAAAAATGAACTATGACAAACCTTCATCAACTTCCACTTAAACAAGGATTAGTAACCTGCTCTGATACCATGAAAGGAAATAAAAGAGCAAGAAAATGAAAAATAAATCCAAGCAAGTATGTTGATTGAAGTAACGTTACCAAAGTAGAGAGAAACTTGAGATCAATAACCCAAAAATTAAAGAGGAGACACGAGATTTTGAAAGGGGAAAAGCAAAGAAAAACCCCTTATGTATTCTGAATGAAGGCAAAGCCTAGAGAGAGAGAGAGAGAGAGAGAGAGAGAGAGAGAGAGAGAGAAGCTCATTACAATGATATCCAAAGTGAATTATGAGAGGAGAAGCATCTCTTAAACAAAGATGATAAGAGGAGATACAAAGTAACTCCCAAATCTATGAATGCCACCATTCATAATGTGTGTGTGCAATGTGTCGACATCCTCTTAAGGAGGATAAACTAATATTCCTTAATAAAGGAAAATAAAAGAATGATGGTATGATGAATCAATAAGGATCCAAACAACTAGTGAGAGGGGGGTGAATTAGTAGATAAAAAACTAACTAAACTTTCACCAAACTCAAAAACAACCTCCCAAGCCAATCTTAGAACTAACTGGTTGAAACACTGAACTACAACTTCAATAGCATTGACAGTTTACCGGTCTGACTGACATATCAAAAAAATAGTATAACAACTCTGAAACTCTCAAGCCATTTAACCAAAACATCCAAATACTTTACTGACAAAAGTAAAAGCACATTTTTAGATTACTGTTAGTCATATTTTCATATCTAAGAGGATTTAACAGTTAAGAAAATTATTCATATCAAACATAACCACAAAAACCATTCACCACTTGACACAATGATTTTTGACATGGAAACCCAAATGAAACACAAAAGCTTACAAAAAGTCTTGTTAAGAACAGATCCTGTTAGGGACCACTCGGTTAAGGGATTGACTATAATGCCTTATTAGAAGAAATACCCTGTTAAGAGTAACCTCGGTAGAGTATTTGAAATCCAAGCTAATGGGTTAGCTGGTTAGAGGATTTAGATAACACTAAGCCTCCTAAAGCTTACCCGGTTAAGGGATTTGACTATTGTAATTGTTAGAGAACAATAGGGGTTTGTTGATCTGGTAAATAGAACTACTCTTGATCAGATCCTTTTCATGCTTCTATCTGCCTTCACACATACTGCAGAAACATCTTCTGGTTTGGCAATCAATCACACTAACACTTAACCAAAATTGCCAACACTACAACAAAACAACTCATCGACCTTATAAGAAAAACACTTGGTCTGTAACACATCACAAACCTAAGATTTCATAGAGATTACAAACCATCGGTTCAAGTATGTCCATTAGATTACATAGCAATAATTGCACATTGTTCAAGACAACCTCGACCGCTCCTTGATCACCGCTTCATCGGTTCCAATAGCTCATCACGCAGCTTCCTCTCCATGCAATGTACTCTCTCATTCCCAAGATAAAACCATTATCTCTATGCACCAAAAACCATTTGAAACTCTTCACATACAATATGCATACGTGGCATAATCATTATCGCTCATCATTTGATCATAAACCAATACAACCGATTTACCAAGCTCCATCGGTTAGGGTTTGGCACATCAACAGGTAGGGTTACCGGTTGATCTCACTACTTCTTAAGTAATACCAGTTTCCTTCACTAGCTCACCTACCGGTTGCAAAACAACACCATAACAATATCATTACCGGATATAATTGACATCAATGATAACATAATAGTTCATCAATGCAATCTTCATGTGAATGCCAACAATCTCCCCCTTTGGCATTGATGGAAATACAAATATCAATACCCTTGATTGTGATGATTGAGAGTAATGCACATACATAGGTATAGAAATCCTTGTTTACATTTTACCGTGTACTCTCCTCAACTGAGTCTCCATGTCTTCAGCTGGTAACTGGCTATAGATCTTCTCTCTATCAATCATACAGTTCTTCTCCCTATAATCATATAGTTGTTCTCTCCCTTTGACAAAAATGCCAAAGTGAAATTAAAACATGCAGTGTCATACTTCATTGTTCTGCATCAACAATCTGCAACTTGATGCTCCCCCTATGGAGTAACTCCACTCTACACCAATCCTACTTCAAGATTCTTCAATTAGCTCTAGGACTGATGTATTCCACATTTGCTAAATTGACCTCATGTAGGGGCACAACCCCTAGCTGACCTCTAAGATACTCAAAAGTAGTCTTAGGCAGAGGTTTAGTAAAGATATCCGCTAGCTTCTCCTTAGTAGATACATGCTCCAATAACACATCTTTACTCTACACTTTCTCCCTCAAGAAATGATATTTCAGCTCAATATTCTTGGTTCTAGCATGCAACATTGGGTTCTTTGAGATATTTATTGCACTGGTGTTGTCACATAAAATCTTTATTGGTTCTGTGTTCTTCAGCTTGAATCCTTCCAGAATGTGTTTCATCCAGAATGCTTGGGTACAATTCATATACGCTGCAACATATTCAGCTTCAACAGTGGACTATGATATACATCTCTGCTTCTTGCTGCTCCAAGATACAAGTCTTCCTCCAAGAAAGAATGCACCACCGGTTGTGCCCTTCCTGTCATCAACATTTCCTGTCCAGTCTGCATCTGTATAAACCTTCAAATCAAAGTTACCTTCATATGGGCACCATAATCCATAGTCAATAGTACCTTTGAAATATCTGAATGTCCTTTTAGTTGAAATCATGTTTGTCTCCTTTGGGTTCTTCTGAAATCTGGCAACTAAACCAACTGCATGAGCAATATCCAGTCTGCTGTGAACAACATAATGCAGTTTCCCTATCATTGATTTGTACTCCTTTTCATCAACAGATGTGACATCATCCTCCTTAGACAGTTTACAACATGTAACCATTGGTGTCCCAACTAGTTTACAGTCACTCATTCCAAATGTCTTCAATACCTCTTTCACATATTTAGACTGTGTGATAAAAATACCACTCTTCATTTGCTGAATTTGAAAACCTATGAAGAATTTTATCTCTCCTACCAGAGACATTTCAAACTCACTTTTCATCTCATTTGCAAAGTCATCACTCATGTCATCATTGCCTCCAAATATGATATCATCCACAAACACTTCACTAACCAATATCTTATCTCCTTCAGTCTTGAGATATATATGTTGTCTTCACTGGTTCTCTGAAAAACCTATCTTCATCAAGTGTGAATGTAGTCTTTCATACCATGCTCTTGGTGCTTGCTTCAAACCACATAGTGCCTTGTGAAGTTTACACACCGTATCCTTTTCATCAGTCAATATGTAACCATCTGGCTGCTCAATGTATACTTTCTCTTCCAATATTCTATTTAGAAATGTTGACTTCACATCCATCTGATATACTTTGAATCCCTCATATGCTGCAAATGCAAGTAGAGTCCTAACACCTTCGAATCTAGAAATTGGTGCAAATGTCTCACCATAGTCTTCTCCTTCTTCCTGTGCATAACCTTTGCATACCAATCTAGCTTTGTTTCTGACTGCTACTCCATCTTCATTCAGTTTATTCTTGAATACCCATTTAGTACCTATCACATTTTTGTTCACCGATCTAGGTACTAGGGTCCATGTATTGTTCTTCTCAAACTGGTCAAGATCCTCTTCCATAGCTTTGATCCAGTGATCATCTCCAAATGCTTTCTTAGCATTTATAGGCTCAATAGTGGAGATCATACAATAATTCTGGGTAAGTGCACAAAGATGGTGGTCATAAAAGTGGACACACCAAAAAAAAAACATGAAAAACAACAAAACGCGCAAGGGGTATTTCAAATTTAAAGAACCCCATACGCGTTTAGGCTCGTTTTTCTGAGCTAACCAAAGATAAACTTCATACAGGGTTTAAAGTATACTAATCGTATACACGGTTTAAAAAATAAAACTGCGTACGTGGTTTAGAAACTAAGAACTCCGTACGCAGTTTAAAAACTAAAACCACGTACGTGGTTTAGAAACTAAAAACCCCCTACATGGTTTTAGTTTTTAAACGGCGTACACATTTGTCTGTCAATAAAATGCAATTCATTTAGCATTCCATTAGTTTTTTCAGAAGGATATATACATAAAATATAATATTTAAGTATAAGTGACATTTCTCAGATTTGGAACCACTCTCAAACATCCTGACAATATATACATAAATTATAACTTAAAGTATAAGAAAGAGTTATAATGCAGATTCTAGTTTTTTGAGTATTCTTATAAATTTTAGACAGTCAAATTTCAGTAATCAACATGCTTATATCAGCATTATCTCTCTCGTCTCTTCCTTAACCCCTACCTTTTTGTCTCTTACGCATCTCCCTCTCTACTTTCTTCCCTCTCTTGGGCATCTCTCCCTCTCTTTCTCATCTCCCTCACCCTCTTTCTCTCTTTCATCTATCCCTCTCTTTCTCTCCCTCTCTCAAATATCTCTATCTCTCACTCTCTCCCCCTCTCTTTAGTGTCTCTCTCTCATTCTATCCCTCCCCCTCCCCCTCCCTTTCTCTTCCTTTGTCAAGTATTTCTTTCCCTCTAACTCTCTTTCTCTCTCCCCCTCTCGCTCCATTTCTCTTTCTCTCAAGTCTCTATCCTTCTCTCTATCAAGTCTCTGGCTATCAACCTTTATCTATCTCTCTCTCCTCTTCTATCAAGTCTCTCTCTCTCTCTCTCTCTCTCTCTCTCTCTCTCTCTCTCTCGTCTGTCTCCCTCTTTGCCTTTATCTCTCTATCTCACTCTCCTCCTTTGTTAAGTGTATCTCTTTCCCACTCTCTCCCTACCTCCTCCCCTCCATTTCTAATTTTCACTTAAGTCTCTCTCTGTGTGTGTGTGTGTGTGTGTGTGTGTGTGTGTGTGTGTGTGTGTGTGTGTGCGTGTGTGTGTGTGTGCGTGTGTGTGTGTGTGTGTGAAGTCTCTCCCTCTCATCCTCTTTCTTTGTATCTCACTCTCTCCTTCTCTCAGGTGTATCTCTCTCTCATTCTCTCCCTCTCTCTTCCCCCTCCCTCTCTCCCTTTCTCACTACCTCTCTTTCTCACTCTCTCCCTCTCTTTGCACCTCTCTCTCTCTAGTCTCTTGTACTCTCCTTCCATCCCTTCCTCCCTCTCACTCAAACTCTTTCTATCTCTCACCCTCTCTTTCTCTCTCTCAATTTCCCTCCCTCCACCTCTTAGGTTTCTCTTTCTCTCCCAATCCCTCTATCCACCTCTTAGATCTCTCTATATCTCCCCCACTCCCTCTCTCTCTCTCTCTCTCTCTCTCTCTCTCTCTCTCTCTCTCTCTTTGAGTCCCCTACTGTGTCGCTCTCTATCTCTCCCTCTATTTCCCTATCTCTCTCTCCCCATCTCTTTCCCTTCTCTATCTTTGTCTCCCCCCCTCTCTCTCATTTATCTCTTGTCTCTACCTCTCAGTCTCTATCTCTCTATCTCACTCTCCTCCTCTCTAAGGTGTATCTCTCTCCCATTCCCTCCCTCTCCTCCCCCTATCTCCTTCTCTAGGGTCATATGGTATTCTTAGGGGACATATGGTATCCTAGGGTAGACCTGGTGTCTAGTAGACTTCTTCACCCTTGACTCCAAGATCTCCTCTGCCATAGGCTTCTTCACTTGAGGTAAGGTATTCACATCCAAGTCTTGTAGTACCTTGGCTTGGTTCTCAGTCTGCCCTGCTATCTCACCCTTGTACATAACTAGATCAGCAACATTAAAGACTAGTGATATAGGTAAATCTGAAGGCAGGTCAACCTTATAATCGTTCTCACCATATTTTGCCATAATTTTACAAGGTCCTACCCTCTTCATCTTCAGTTTGGTAGGCTTACCACTTTGCATCCTAGCTTTGCTCAAATGGACCATCACATAGTCACCCACCTTGAACTGAACTTCTCTCCTTTTCTCATCCACTTTAGCTTTCAGCTTTTGAGTGGATTCAAGGATGGCCTTCTTAACTTGCTCTTGGACTTCCTTGATGGTTTGAGTGAAGTCCTCTGCTTGCCCACTCTTCATCTCTAAGGTACCAAGGTCTCTCAACTCACATACTCCCCTTGGATGTCTACCATACACAACCTCAAAGGGACTTCTACCAGTGGTCCTATTCACACTATCATTATATGCATACTCTACTTGAGGGATGATTAGGTCCCATGTCTGACCATACTCCTTAGTTAAGCACCTCAACAAATTGCCTAACACCCTATTGATGACTTCAGTTTGACCATCTGTTTGTGGATGGTAAGCTGAGCTAAATGACAAGTTAGTTCCTAGTCTCCTCCATAATGTTTGCCAAAAATGACCCATGAACTTGTTGTCCCTGTCTGAAACAATGCTTAAAGGGAGTCCATGAATCCTAAGAATCTCTTTGAAGAAGAGATGTGCAACATAGCTAGCATCATGTGTAGTCTTACATGGAATGAAATGACTCATCTTGGAAAATCTATCTACTACCACATAGATGTTGTCCATACCTGTTTTAGTCTTGGGAAGTCCTACTACAAAGTCCATGCTTATACATTCCCAAGGTCTATTTGGGACTGGTAATGGTTGATAGAGACCAACATTGCTTGATCCTCCTTTTGCTCTTTGGCATACACCACATTGCTCTACATACCTCTTTACATCTCTTGGCAACTTTGGCCAATAGTAGTACCTCTGTACTAAGTCTAGGGTCTTATTAATCCCAAAGTGTCCACTCAAACTGCCATTATATTTCTCTTGGATGAGGTTCTCCCTCATGGATCCTCTTGGTACACACAACTGATAACCTTTGAACAAGAGACCATTTTAGAGAGTGTAATCTGTATACTCACCATGGAAATGGTTCTCAAACTCCTTGCAAACCATGTAAGCTGATGAGAAGTATTAATCTCCTTCATAGAAGTCTTTGAAACCTTCTATTCCTATGCTCTGCAACTGTAATTCTTGAACTGTCAACAATTTTCTGCTTAAGGCATCTGTCACCTTGTTAAGTTGCCCCTTCTTATGCTTGATGGTGAAGGTGAAGGATTGGAGGCATTCCATCCATTTTAGATGTCTATTGCTAAGCTTCTCTTGAGTGTTAATGTAACTCAATGCCTGGTTGTCTGTGAACACCACAAATTCCTTTGGGAGTAGGTAATGCCTCCATTTCTTTAGAGAATGCACCAATGCATACAACTCTAGGTCATAGGCTGAGTACTTCTTCTTTGCTTCATTAAGCTTCTCACTAAAAAATGCCACAGGTCTTCCTTCTTGACTCAAAACACCCCCTACTGCAATTCCACTTGCATCACACTCCAAAGTGAATAGCTTATCAAATGTAGGTAGGAGTAGGATGGGTTTTGTGGCTACTTCTTGCTTCAACATTTGAAATGCTTTGTTAGCCTGCTCAGTCCATTTAAACTTAGTTTTAAGGCCTCCTTTAATGGTGTCAAGGACTGGTGCACATATGCCACTGAAGTTCCTCATAAACTTCCTATAGAATTGAGCTAATCCATGGAAACTTCTAACTTCAGTCCCTGTTTTAGGTGCAGGCCAATTCAAGATTGCCTCCACTTTGCTTGGATCCATTTTCAAGGTTCCCTTGGACACCACAAATCCTAAGTAGACCAACTCTTGCTTCAAGAAGTCACACTTCTCTAGGTTGATGGATAACTTCTCCTCATGCAACCTCTCTAAGACTAACCTCAAATGCTCAAGGTGCTCCTCTTTGGTTCTGCTATAGATGAGAATGTCATCTAGGTACACCACCACAAATCTCCCTATGAAATCCTTCAACACTTCATTCATCAACCTCATGAAGGTGCTCAGAGCATTGGTGAGTCCAAATGGCATCACAAGCCATTCATACAACCCTTCTGTGGTCTTGAAAGTTGTCTTCCACTCATCACCCTCCTTAATTCTTATCTGGTGATAACCACTTTTAAGGTCTAGCTTGGTAAAATACATAGCCCCTCCTAAACAGTCCATTAGATCCTCTATTCTAGGAATAGGAAACCTATTCCTTATGGTGATCCTATTGATTGCCCTTGAATTAGTGTAAAGTCTCCACTTGCCTCCCTTCTTTGATGCTAGCACTACCGGGACTGCACATGGGCTGATGCTCTTCTTAATCAGTCCTTGTTCCAATAACTCCTGCACTTGCCTTGCCACCTCCTTGTTCTACTCAGGTGTGAGCTTATATGCAGCCTTGTTAGGTAAGGATGCACCAGGAACAAAGTCTATTTGATGGCTTATAGACCTTCTAGGTGGGAGTGTTGCAGGTGCGCCATCACTCACTATGTCCTTATACTCTTGCAACATTTGCTTCACCTCCTTGGGTACTTCTACCTGCAACTTGTCTTCTTCCTCCTTTGGCTTCACAAAGATGGTACACTTCACTATCTCCTCCTCATGTATTAAGTTTAAAAACTCTTTACCGGTAGCCAATAGAACACTAGGTGTTCTTGAAGTTCCCTCTTCATTCTCTATCAAAGACTGAATCTTGAAGGTCTTGCTGTCCTTCTTAAAGGAAATGGAGTTCTCCTCTCCATCATAGATCACCTTCCTATCAAATTGCTAGGGTCTTCCTAGCAATAGATGACAAGCATCCATAGGCAACACATCACAAAGGATCTTATCCTTATATCCTCCAATAGAAAACTCTACCCAAGTTTATTCATTGACTAGCACACTCTGCTCATGGTTCAACCATGTCACCTTGTAAGGGCTAGTGTGGGGTATTCTTGTGAGTTTCAACTTCCTAACTACCTCTTCTGATATGATAATGTCAGTTGAGCTTGAATCAACTATCACCTTGCACACTTTACCAAGAACTTTGCATCTCACCCTAAATAATGCTCTCCTATGCTTAGGTTCATTCTTGACTGGCTGTCTTATCAAGATCCTATTGAACATCAGATTTTCTCCAATCTCTGATTCAATATGATCCACCTCAGGTGTCTCGCTGCTTGAAGAGTCTTCATGTGCATAAGAAACCCTATCTCCACTGTTTGATGATGTAGGCTTGTCAGGGCATCTATATGCCGGGTGTCCCAATTGACCATAATTGTAACACTTCATTGTTGCAAAGTAGGAGTTACCTCTACCAGTACCTCTACCCCTATTTGGACCACCTTGTGCACCTCTTCCTCTAGAATGGCCCCCTCTAAGATTGGTTTCACTGCCATGCTCAGTTAACCTGGCTTCTCCTTGGTTCCTTTTCTCATTTACCTGGCTTTGGTAACCACCCCAGTGGTTCACTTGTTGTCTACCTCTGCCTCTACCCCTATTATTGGAGTCTCCTTTCCTTTTGTTCCTCTCTTCTACCTTGGCGGCAAGATGATGACATTTTTGAACAGTAGTAGGAGTCCATAGGCTTATCTCCTCTTGAATGTTCCACTTTAGGCTGCTTAGATACCTAGCCACCTTAATAGATTCATCTTCTTGGACTTTGGACCTAAGACATAGCTTTTGAAATTCTTCTATGTAGGAGGTCACATCAAGATCCTTCTACTTCAATCCTTGTCTCTTCTAATGAAGTTGGACTTCATAATCCTCTGGTAAGTAGTTCTCTTTAATCTTACTCACCATGGCCTTCCAATTTGCAATAGGTAGCTTCCCCATACTAACTCTTTCTTCTTGCTGGTAATTCCACCATGTCAAAGTTGCTCCCCTTAATCTTGATTTAGCAACTTTAACCTTCTGAGCCTCTATCACTCCTTCACACTCAAAGTGGTTTTATATGCCCTCAATCCATTCCATAACAGTGTCTATGTCCATTCTTCCACTGAAATGTGGCAATCCATCAAAAGCTTTGGTGTTCAAAGCCTTAATAGCCTTTACAAAAGGTTCTTCATTGAACAAGGGATCTGGTTCAGGTATTATGTCATCTATGTCAATAGTCTTCTTTCCTTTACCCTTGGTGTCTTCATCCCAAGGTCCTTGTGTCCTCTGATCCGCCACTTCCTGCAGTTTAACCCTTATCTCCCTCATAGCTTCTTCAAGGAGTCTATTTTTCTCCTTATGCTCTTCTACCTCTCTAGCCAGCTTTGCATTAGTGACCATTCTGCTCTCCCCTACTAATTCACTAGTATATAGAGACATACACAGTCCTCCAAGTCTTTAACCTGCTCTGATACCAATCTAATGGGATGGTGCTTGGGACAGACTAGCCTAGTCTATGCTCTTGGATCCTTTTCTTGGATCACCTGGTGTTCTCTATACACCCTAGGGTCTCTAGGACTTCCTTTTCTTGGGGAATCCCCTAACCTTGCCCAATTCCACCCACCAATGAGTTGCAATACTTCTCCTAAGGTCTCACCTACTCATGAGACTCAAAACCCCTTACTATGGCTAATAAGGGATAGGCTTGTTCTACACCTTCCAAGTTTTTAGCAGGGTTATATCAGGTCAACTTCATGGTTTTTCCACCCATTCATGTGCCCCCAAGAGGTTTCAAGGTTCCAACCCCTTACCGATTTCACTATTTTGTGTTTTTGCCTTCAAATAGGGCTACAAGGATTAGGACCAATTAGGCCTCCTACTCGGTCCTTTAGGGCTTCCTCTCACAAGTGATGCACAAACTACCCAAACTCCCAAAATGGACTACCATTCATTTTGCAAGGGCTCAAGGATTTCTCTAGTTTTGGGCCTCCAAGTGGCCATACAGTGCCTTGGGCGAATTTTGGGGTTTTTTAGGGTCTGGCTGGGTCACAGTGGATACTTTGTGTTTTAGCCACCTTGCTTGGATTCATGGAGGCTCCTCCTTCACACCAGTGGTGCTTCACACACTCCTCTACGCCTCCTCCAAAGGGTGCACTCTCCTCTGACCAACCTTGCTCTCCAAGACCTCTGCAATAGCAACCATTCCTAACCAGGCACTGTCCAGTCTCTCCTAGGAATGTGTCTTCAAATGGCTTCCTTGCATTTTCAAGGTCCCTTCTTGCATGGGATTATAGTATAGGGTCTTCACTTCCATTCCCCATGGTTTCATGGTGATTCCATAATGGGGAATGGAGTTATGACTTCATTTGCACAAACCAGTCCAAACTAGACAGTGACAATGCAATTTACAAACTATTTACAAACACACTCAACCGGTAAATAAAAACCTAATCTAATTTCTCACAATGAAATTATTTACACCTTAGAAGACATTCCACACCATTTTTCATGCAAATCAATCCATTAATTTGCTCGGTAGCTTCGTTCAAATTGACTAGTAACCAACAAAACAGTCACAGTCAATTCAGTTTGCTTGAGCCGTACAATGTCTGACATCCAACCCATCCAATTAGGGTTTACAATTACTTATACCACCTTTGCCTTGGTTGGTGTGCCAAAATTAGGGCTCTCCATGCTTAGTAAGGGTCTTTTACCTTTTTGGGTGGAAAAGTTGCTTGACAACTTTTAAAAGTTGTCATGCAACTTTTGCATCTTTTGAGCAACTTTTCCATTGTTGCTTTTCATGACTTCTAGGCCTATTTTGGACTATCCTAAGGACAGGATGACTCTCACTTGATACTTGTTCTCTATGTTGATGATTTGATCGTTATAGGGAGCACCACATCCATCATTATTAGGGTCAAATCTTCTTTGCATGACAGATTTTCTATGACTAACTTGGGTCTTTTGCACTCCTTTCTTGAGATAGACATTTCATAGTCACCTTCCTAGATTACATTATTGAAGCCCAAGTATGCTCTTGATCTACTTGCACACTTTCATATGGTTGATTGTAAGCCTACCCCAACTCCCTTTCTTTTAGGAGTCAAGCTTGAGGCTCAGTGTTCTTCTCTACTAGTTGATGCCACATTGTATTGTCATCTTGTGGGTAGTCTCATTTACTTGACTCACACACACCTTGATATTTCATTTGCAGTTGGCATGGTTTCCCACTTCATGTAGGAACCACATGAGATTCATTTGAAAGCTGCCAAACGCATCCTTCATTACATCCAGGGTACACATCACTATGGAATTCACTATGCAGCAGGCATAGGACTTCGCTTGGTTGGTTACATAGACTCCAATTGGGTTGGCAATATTGATGATCATAAGTCTACTTCAAGTTACAGTTTTCACCTTGGTTCAGGCCCCATTTGTTGGTAGAGCAAGAAGCAGCATGCTATTGCTCCCTCTCTTCGACTAAGGCTGAGTATCGAGGAGTTGTTAATGCAATGACTGAGACCATTTGGCTTCAGCAGATTCTCACAGAGTTTGGGTTCACCACTCCATGACCAACAATTCTACATTGTGACAATCAGAGTGTTATTGCAATCTCAAAGAACTCGGTCCAACACCAGTGGACCAAACACATCAAGATCCATATGCACTATATCTGAGAGCTGATTCAGGAGCAGGTCATTGATTTGCAGTATTGTCCTACAATGTAGAAGGTTGTAGACATATTCACCAAACCTTTCACTGAGAGTAAGTTCCAACAATTGTGAGCTCTCTTGGGGGTGCGGGATGTCTCATTAGGGGGGGTCAACTGACTTCTCCCTCCTCTCTTATGGGGGAGACTTTTTCCTCTTTGAGGTTTTGTCGTTATTCTTTGAGAGTCTTTTGTATATTTATCTCTCTTTTGGGTGGAAGTTTTATCCCATTGGGTTTTATCCCTTTCTCTATTTGTGAGGGATTGCATTCCATAGTTTTTCTTGCATTTTCATATTGTACATGGGTACCTATCATGGTCTAGTAGCCGAGACCCACCTTGCATTGTTGACTTGAGTCTTCCTTCCCCTAAGTTGCACTTAAGGGGGGGTGTTGGTGTAAGAAAATATTCATTATGGATATTATTACACTTTACTTAAGTTAACTTAGGATAATGCATCTCTTCGTAGTTTGGATTTGAGACACTTAGGGAAGTGTGCACATAGGGATATAGATTGTAGGAGAAATTCCACCTTTTGTGGTCTTATTTTGTTGTTACATTCCACATTCAGTGGATCATCCACCTCTTGTGGAATATTATACTATTTCTCCTACCTACCCTTGTTCTCAATGAGCCACATTTCATGATTGTGTGCTTGTACATCTATATGGCCTTGCCAATATAAGAAAGACTATATTCATTGTATTGGTGAATCCAGTTGATCATTTTGCATATTGATGAGAATACAGTTTGTTCTTGTCATTCTTTTGTCTCTCTTTTATGCTTTTCATTGTGCCCTTGATCTTGGAAAAATCTTACACTAACATTCCACAAGGTTTCAGAGTGGGTATCCACCATGGAATGCTAGGTTGGAGCCATTGTGCTCTCAAAACCCTGGTTTTTAGGAATTTTGCACCCACTTGCAACAAAAAGAAGATTAATTACAAGATACAACACTTCAAGACTTCAAACCAAAATAAAAAATGAAGATAAGACACCATTCTAGCAATCCATGTCCCTTTTTGGGAATTATCAATCCGTACAGGCTGTACAAACTTGCCAAGAACAGGTAATAACTCAGAAAACACACCAAAATGGAGAAACTAAACTTGTCTATTATCATCATCCTTTCCAAGCCTTATACTAGCCTTGGATTAGTTACACATGCTCACAACCAATTGTGCCAACCAACTAGCCATTGGTGTACAAGACTTGGTGAAAATGTTGCAAAGTTGCTATGAGAAAATTTTACAACTTTTGCAATTTTTTTGCCTTGGTGAGAAAATTTTCTCAACACCCAAGCTTGGTCACTTCCAAGTGACTCATATGACCTCAAAAACTTCAAAATAACACCAACCAACCTACATTAACCCAAAAACAACTTATCCTAGAAAGTGCTCTACTTGGCACCCTTAAGAGCTCACATGCCAACATTGGGCAAACAGAAACTCTTAGGGCCCTTACAATAATTTGAGAACACACTCAATGGCCTTTTGGCCTTATGACAAAACTAAGAACATGATTCCAACATCTTGGAAATAAACTCAACAAAATTGTTAAGTGCCCCTGCACCAGTTAATTCATAGCATTTAGGCTTTTGTGGTTAGCTTAATTTATATATTATGAATCTTATATCTAATTCCCACCTCACATTTTTTGGTGAACCTGGTGTGAACATGCATAACCTATGTCTTTTGAGTGTGTTTGCATGATTTGGAGGTCAAAATTGCAGAAAAAGGAGCCTCTCAAAGCTTTCTCATATTTTTTTTGCACTTGCACACATCTTCTACCCACTTGCTCCCTAAAGTTGTGCAAGTGTGGCCTAGATCTGTGTAGATGTGGCCTAGAATTGTGCAAGTGTGGCCTAGATTTGCGCACTTGTGGACCAAACTTGAGCATTTGTAGCTCTATTTTGCACACTTTCTCAAGATGCTTTGAATATCAAAATTGATCAATTTGTTTTGGTTGCAAGGTTAGATTAGGGTTCCAAAGTTTTTAACAAGGCCTAAAATGTACTCACATATTCCTAATTAGGTGATTAGGTTAATGAACAATAATCTTTCGCTTTTACTTTTATGTAATCTAGGTAAAAGAACAACAAATTTAATCTAAATTGGACTTAAAATAAACTCAAATCCTGTAAATTTGTTACATTTTTATTCAATTGGTGTAATTAGGGTTGCTAAGAGTTGAATGAACTCATTGTCTAATTAGGATGGAAATGAACAACAAAATTCATGCCTTAGCTTAATTAGGGTTTGCAAGAAGGTATGTTTTGCATTTAGCTTAGAAGGGCTTAAAAACACTCCATTTCTCTATTTAGGGTTTGCAATCACTTCAACTAGTGGAAATTCACCTTATGATGTTCAAAAATTGAATCATGCATCACAATCATAAGGAATTTTGAAGTCCAATGGGGCCTTTTGCATCAAAATTAGGGTTTACATGATCATATTAGCTTCCTATTGGCAGAATTTGGTCTTTGTCTAAGTTTGTATCTCTAATTTGTAGGTGCACTGCACAATTGCACAAGTGTGGCCAGTAATTGCATAGGTGTGGGGCCTAGAATTGCATAGGTGTGAGCTGTAATTACCTAGGTGTGAGCTATAATTATAGAGGCATGTCTTCTCTTCTACGCAAGTGAGGTCTCTATTCTGCGCACTTGTAGAGGTAGAATGTTAGGTATAATATTGGATTTCAGCTTTCAGTCATTTCATAATCAATTTATTATCATATGCCAGGGTGTTTGTGTTACTGATAATCTCTACAACGCCTTGGCATTCATTTGGAAGAAGATATAAACCAAAACTACCAACTTATCTGGTGCAAGACGTTGTCAAAGACTAAAATTTGAAACAGATTATCTTTGATTTTAGTAGTTAGACAACATTTCAATTTGGGATTTAAAATAAACATGTGTTTTCTTTTCTTGGCACAATTGTGCTTGTGAGAAGAGCCACTGCTAAAACATACTATGCTCTCCCCTAGCTCTCATGCCCCTAGGTGCAAGAGAAAAGTGTTAGCGAAGCTCATTTTTTCTTTTTAGGTAGAGGGCCTACCTCCCAAGTAGCCAATAAGGTTGGGTGATAGGGAACGACCCAAGTGGTAACAGGCTAAGGCCAAGCCCTTCCAAGATACTACAAATAAATGTGTCTACGAGGAAACTCATAGGCAACAAGTGCCAATATGTCATATCGACATCAATCTCCCTCAGTATCTATGTGATATGTAAAAACTCAAAAGAGTTTGGGGGCCTCTTAATTGAGCAAAGCATCACATGTATGGTCACCTAAAAGGATTCCTAAACTAAAGAACCCATTGTTTTAGATTGCCAAAATCCTTCTATTTACTGCCATAGGAGGTCAGTTTTAAAATATCATCGTGGGTGAAAATGACCCACGACATGCATATTTTGGGTTTAAAATACCCATAGGTATCAGATATCTAATACAATATTTACATTTTCATCTTATTATATATTAATATTGTAGTCACACAAATCTGTCCATTTTAATTAAATGAATATTTCGTATTTATTTGATTAAAAATCCACTAGCCATCAATTAATTAAATAAATATTTAATTAATTCATCCCCAAACATTCTTCTATTAATTAAATAAATTACTCAATTTATTTTAATTAATTCATTAAATCAAATTTCAATCAATTAAATAAATAAAATGAATTTATTTAATTAAAATCCCCCTTTTAAATAAATTAGCATTTATTTAAATCATTTAAAACCCCCCCCCACTTGCATTTTCCTACAAATGCAACTTGCACACATTTATTGAAATAAATGAATTTTTATTTTAAAATCCTACTTTCCCTCACCCACCAAATCCACTTGCAAACCTAATCCCCTTCTAGATTCTTCTAACCCCTTCCTAATTAGCCTAATCCATCCCCTAATTATTGTCACATTCCTAAGCAAAGTGGAGTCACTTCTCAAAGACTCCAAAGTCTTTGAAAAGCATTTAATGCTTTGTGTGTTCAACAAATTAACCCCCAAAGTCTTCCAAGACCACTAATGGCTCTTACATGACCATTTATGTCTCTTACATAACCATTTATGGTTATTTCAATCTTGTCTCCCCAAACATTTATTGTTTGACCATATTCATCCATTTCACATTTGCACAAGAATTTATCCATTGGATAAAAGCTTTATTCTTTGAATAAAGAGTTTATTCATTCAACCAACCTTGACTCAAAATCCCAAAGTCATGTCAGGCATTTAATGTTTATTCCCTCTCCTCTCAACCTATCTCACATTGACACTTGTCATCCTGGGATTGGGTTGAAAGCCCTCACATGGATTTGAAATCATTCAATCCTGACCCTTGTTGAGATTACTCAATCTCAACCATCCATTGCTCCATTTTTCCTATAAATAGAGCCCATTCCGTCATACTCCAGATCCTGAAAACTTGTAAGCATTTAGACTATAGCCATTTTAGAGAGCATTTAGCATAGCATAACTAAATCTTGTCTTTTTGGTTAAAATATATCATTTTAGCATAAAATAGCTTTTCATTTCATGTTTGGAGCTATACTACAATCTCAATCCTCCATAAGCATCCATAGTGCAAAAAGCTGCTGAGAGCTACACTATTTTGGAACTTGGAGAGGAGAGGAACAAGGGAGAAAGGAGCTAATATCATGTTAAGAGATAGTTGGAGATATCTCATTGTCTTACTTCTTTAGTTAGATTCATTAGCATGTTTTTAGTGTCTCCTTTGGAATGCCTTCATAGATTTAGTTTTTGATTGACTAACTCTAACATTTTGTATGTTTTTGTGTTATTTGATCTTAGACTAACCTTGTGCCATTTAGGAGGGCATCATTTGGTGAACCCGACGTGAATCGAACACGCAACCTTCTGATCATTTTTTTTGAAATTAACATTTTGCTTGTTGAAATTGCCACACAGGTCGCGCTTCGGCGCTATTGAACGCATTTTAGCGCTGTTGCAACGATTTCTTTTAGCGCTATTGACCCTAAGATAGCGCTATTGAAAAGGTTTCAGCGCTATTGACAACATTCCAGCGCTATTGTCACAGTTTCAGTGCTATTGACACACTTCCAGCGCCTTTGTCTTCTCGGATTTTTCTCTTCTTTCAGCGCTACCGTTTAAATTAGCGCTTCTGCTCACGCAGACTAGCGCTATTGTATGAATCAGTGCTTCTGCAAAAACACAGAATAGCGCTATTGCGACAGAGTGTCGCCCAAATTGACTTGTAACCAAAAAATCAGAATTTAGGCTTGTGGAAGCCCCCCCTTTGAGCATTGATTTTATTAACTTGTTTCTTTTCTTTGTGCAGGTTAACAACCCAACAAAAATTACAAAATTTTTCATTTAAAGTGCTTAAAAAGAACTTAAAAACACAAAAACAGTTTTTCATTGTTTTCTAGTTAGGCCTCATTTTCTTTGGTGCTTAAAATTAACAAACACAAAATTTGATTTCATTGCATCAATTGGGACCTAAAATTTACAATCCACATTTCAAAAATTTGGTGCAAATAAAACTGACAAACCACTTGTTTTTGATTTATTTTTGACAAACAAATTTTCCTTCAAAGCAAAACGTGTTTTTCATTAAGTTGACCAGGATTTTCAAAATTCTAGATTACAAAACACATTGCCTTTGAAGTTAAAAAGAACACCATGGCTGTTGGAGCAACATCTCCAAATAGTTAGATCATCTTTGCAAATGTTGGATTAAAAAGAACAAGTGAATTTCGTGTTTGGCACGCTTGTGCACAAAAGTCAGTCGAGTGGATCTACTTCTAACACACACTATCCTCTCCCTTGGCTCTCGTGGTCCTAGGTGCAAGAGAAAAGTGTTAGTAACGCTCAAATTTTATCTTTTTAAGAGAGGCCTGCCAAGGGATCGATACTCTTGGGAACGACCTCGAGCGGTAAATCCTTCGAGCCGCTATAGAAATCAGGTGAGAGGGAAAGCTGTAGCCTTGGGTATAGCTGTTCCTACAGTGTAACTGGCCGAAAGGACAAATGGGCCCCACCACCAGTTACAAGGCTCTTAAGTGAGTCACTGTAGAATGAACTTATGTCCAAAGCCATCGAACATGACTAAACACCTTTAAGTAGTAGCCTACCTGTTCTATTGATTGAGGATATTTGAGGTATAATTTAGTGCAAGAGCATAGAAGGTTTTGCTCCCAAGATACTCACCATACATATTTCCTTGAGTAGAAACATAGCTTTTTGAAAGGTCACTTGTGGCTTGATAAAAGTGGTGACTCCCCCATCATAGGGATCATCTATTTGTTATGCTTGTGCAAGACTTAGTATATCACATCCTTACCTGCCACGGCGGGATTCATAAGGTATGTAGTACCAAAGTCGAAGAAATATCAAGATGTGGGCTAAATTTATCACAACTGGCCATTTGACCATAGGGATAAAGAGTGTTTGAAGTGTGTTCGTTTTACAGACCTAGTGCAAATTGAGCCGACTTCAGGCTTTGAAAATACACCTTAAAATAAATCTAAAGGGAGGGTCAAAAACAAGTCCAAGGATTGGGTTAATCTAGACCCATACTCATTTGTGCCTTTGAGGCTACAATCTTGTGTTTGTGTGCTTGCTTTGTTTTCTTGTCAAAAGAAAAATCAGAAAATCAATCCCAAAAACAAAGTATTCATCCAACATCTGTCAACACAACCAAAAATACCAAAAACAAAGTGCAAACAACACAGAGTCACAACTTTTATGACCATTCTTCACATCTTGCGAAAGAAGAAGTGTCATCAGAATATTACCTTGAAAAGAAGACCATTAAGCTCAAAGGCTTTAATCAAAAGGAGGAAATTCTTCTATATCAAATCAACAAATCTTTGTCTCCCATAGAGTCTTTCTACATCGCATGCGTCTATACCTTCAAGGTAAAACAAACGAGTTTGATTCAGAATCATTGAACAACAGAGCTTTTATGCAATATAGAGCTCTGAGTTATCACAAAAATCAAGGAGGGAAGATTAATCCCAATTTCTTCCCAAACATCTGTATCACCTACAACATAGCTCGAGAAGTGCCACCAACACCTGAAAGGGAAGAGATAGAGTTTGTCCCATTTGTAACACAAAGTTTTTATTGAAGTTGAAAACATTTTCATCCATCATCTCACTCATACATCATCACTTCATCATCAATCCATCCCAAAACTCTCAAAACACTAAGAGGTTCTTGTCCCAAGATTCCTTTTTAGATATTGCTTGAAATCAAACACATCACATCACTTTTTAAATTTTTTCTACATCTAGGATAAGCTCATCCTAAGAGACACATCTACGCAGGTTAAAACTAGTTCATGAATGAATCCTCTCATTACTAGGTAGTTAAATCTATAACACATCTCAGATTTCTCTGCACCTTATCACATCCAATCTTATCAAAACAAGCAAGCAATTTAAAGAAAGAATTTTGGTTACATCTACCTTAGAGTGCTAGAGACCTACATACCACCAATCCACTAAATCATCCATCCTTCATCAAACAACTCATCATCATCTTCAATCAACTTCAAAAACAAACTTGCAAACAAAATGGCTCAAACCCGATCACGATCAAGGCAACGAGAAATAGAAATTGAGGAAGAAGAGGACAACCTCAATGAATTTCAAGAAGCACTTGGAGGAAATGGGAATGATGAAAACCTAGGTACACCCACTCCTTGAACAATCGAAAGGGTTCAGCATAATCCTCATTTTAACAGATTATTTGATGAAATACTAAGGAGCAACGCAGATGCTCACTTCTTAAAACTCGCTCAAGAAGGAGCCAAACTCCCCTCAAACTTTGATCTTGCCCAATTAAGACAAGCATCAGAAAGACAAAGTTGCCATGAGGAGGAAAGGCGTAGAGATCCCATCAGATATAACACCCCTCGAGGTAACCCACCGCCTCCTCCTCCTAATGAAATGGAGATGTTGCGGCAACAAGTTGAGAATCTCGCCCAACAACTTCATAGTGGTGTTAAGACCAATCAATTCTCACTTAACGACATCTGTCCCTATCCGTTTGATAGGAATCTTTATATGACACCCTTTCCATGCGGGTTCGAAACACCAAAATTCGAAAAATATAGAGGAAAGGGAGATCCCCGCGATCATGTCCAAGAATTTCATTCCGCTTGTCTTGAAGTCGCATATGAAGACACATACCTAATGCGCCTTTTTCCCCAAAGTTTGGGAGGAACAACCACATCATGGTTTTCCCGACTACCAGGTGGCATAAGAACATTTGAGGAACTCATCCAGAAGTTCCTATCTCATTACTCTTATAATATTGAACGCGACATCACCATGGCTGATCTATGCAACACCAAACAAAAACCAGGTGAATTATTCTCAGTATTCCTGCAACGATGGCGCCAAATGTCTAGCAGACGTTCTCTTCAGTTACCTGAACGAGAACTAGTGGAAATTTTCATTTCCAACTTAAACGAAGAAATGGAATTTCACCTGGATGTCAAAGATACAGATTCTTTTAACGATATGATCACCAAAGGTATAAAATGTGAAAGGGCACTCATCAAAAAAGGACTCATCAAAATCTTTAATGAACCCAAAGATGGTCCTCGCCCACGCTTCAATAGCGATAAACCGAACTTCTGGAACAAGAATAAGAATATTGTCAACGATGGAGTTGTGGATGCTCGGACTGTCCAAAATGCACAACCTGTGGTTCGGTTTGTAGGACAAAATCCTCCACCTCAAAATAACACAAATGTTCTTCCTAATCAAGGTCGCATCACATCTCATGATGAACCAAGACCCCGTCCACAAAAACAAAAACGCACATACACTCCCTTAGGGGAACCCATTGAAACAGTGATGCGACAACTCATTTCTCAGAATTTGATCACTCTACCTAAGTTATCAAATTATGAGCCCCAAGTCAAACCAGCATGGTGGAAGGATACTGAACATTGTGAGTTCCATCAAGGAAGAGGACACAAGACAAGTAATTGTCACCGATTGAAAGATCTCATTCAGGATCTTATTGACCGAGGAGAAATTGAAATTGAAGGGCATGACCCAAAAACAACCAATAATGATCATCAGATGTTCAAAAATCCACTTCCATCGCAAGATCAAAGGGGTCCTTCCACATCCAGACGAGGTCCTGATACCACTGATTATACGCAAGCTGCGTATAATTACACTGTCAATCACCTGTATGATGCCAGTGAACAAATTGCAACCATAACCTTCAAAAATCCCACCTCAAATTGCAATGTTGTTACACATCGTGGCAAGGTCACCATAAAGGCAGCTCCACAAGGCACCACCTCCATCCCAAAGCAGTACAATCTTGTGGAACAATTAGACAAAATGCCTGCGCTTATATCCATTTTAGAGCTATTGCGCCTATCACCATCTCATAAAACTATCTTGGATCAAGCACTCCAAGAGGCATCAGTCCCTGCAAACTTGAATACAGACCAATTTCAAGCCATGGTTGGAACTATAAAGTCATCACCTTGTCTCACTTTTTCCGAAAGTGACAACTATTCTTTCCAACAACCTCATAATGCTTCGCTACACATTGAAGGCTTTATCAACCAACATAGGATCAAGCGAGTCTTGATAGATAATGGAGCAGGCCTAAACATTTGCACACTACAGTTGGTCACAGCATTGGGATATGCAATAGAATCAGTGGATCCTCGCAAGAAGATCACCATCAAGGCCTATGATGATGCAGAGCGTTCATCCAAAGGAGCTGTGGTACTACCAATCCGAGTAGGCCCCGTGGTAAAGCACATCATTTGTCAAGTTCTGGACCTTCCTCTGCCATATAATCTATTATTAGGGAGACCTTGGATACATGCCATGCAAGCTGTTCCATCTACCTACCATCAATGTATCAAGTTCCCACATAACGGTGTAGAGATCACAATCCTGGGCGATGCAAATCCCTTTGCATTTTGCCATAATATCAGCCATCAACCAGAAATTACTGTTCCTAATAATAGGGAAGCCATTTCCTCCACATCATATGTAAGTCCCACCTCTCTTGCCAGTTCGAACACCCCTATACCCAAGCAAGAAAAGCTAAAAATGAAAGTAGCAGAGGAAGGTCCTGGAGAATACAACTTGAGTCAGCTCTTTTGTGTGGGACAAATGCCCACTTCTCCTAGAACACATGGTAAGCCACAACAGTTACTCCCGCAACCACTAATCATACCAGCATGTGCCTTGACACCATTCGTCCTTGGAAAGAGTCAAGAGGAAGAGACACAAGATGAGGACCTAGCGGACTGGATCTATAAAGATCCCATCACCACTGATAAACCGCGAGTTACACTTCCTACAGAACAGTATGGCAAAGGCCTCCTCATTATGCAAAGAATGGGATATGATGGTCAGAGTGCTTTGGGATATTGCAAACAAGGATGACATGAACCTCTGCTACCAGAATTCAAGCCCAAAGGTAATACAGGCCTTGGCTTTGAAAAAGAGATCCTTCCTAAACTCAGATTCAAAGGAAAACCCAGCAAACCATTTTGCCCACCTACTGCAAAGAGGACACCTTTCATAATCAAAGCACCATCAAGCACTATCCCCACTGCCCCATCGAGGCTCACAACTCCACCATCTACAATACCAATCATCCCACCAATCAAACCAGTAATCCCATTCGCAACAGCCATTACATCCATAGTACCATTAGCAGCAGCAACTGTATCAGAATCCGCAGCAGCATCTATGGTACCAGCAGTTCCTGCAGAAGCCACTGAGTCAACACTGCTAATACTTCCTGTGCCAGATTCTTTTATCCCCATCAAACTTCCTGAAGCACCGATCACTACAAAGATACATAAACCAATCACACCTGCCGTGTTTAATTCTAAAGACATCCCAGTATGGTCTAGCAATCGGATGCTGGAGAGTGATTTAGAGACCGACTCACATGAGTGGGAATTTGATTCTGTACAGCTTAACACTTCAGATGAGGAAGACACATCACCACCTCCGCCACGCAAAGACATTCCTGTTTACGGAGAAGCACAGATAAAGGCCACTTGGGTACCTGAGCTGGAAACATCTTCCACAGACCCTACGTCTCATCCTACGCCTGATTCTGACAGAGAGAGTACCAGCAACGACCTTCACCACACTGTCTTAACCCTCACTGATACCTCTAACGAACTTAATCTAATCGATGAAGTAATGCCCATTATCCACCCTGAACTCATCAAATGGAACCAACCAAATCCCCCATGTCTTGACCTCTTCCAAAACGATGAGGCTATCATTGACTTTTTGGAATTACGGGATAATCTACCAAGCAGGGATCACAAAGCTGGATTCGCCATTGAACTTAATAGCGCAACATACTTCGGGGCGGATGCCAAACCTTTCAGCTGCAAAAATATAATAATGAAACATGGATCTTCCAGTGAAAACCACACTGTGGCACTGTTTGATCCCACAAAAGTAAAAAGAAAGAGCGTATCCAAAGGTGAAAACCTCTTTGAGGCACCTGAGGATGAAGGGTTTGACATTCTCCCTGCTAATGCACAACAGGAACGATC
Source organism: Cryptomeria japonica (assembly GCF_030272615.1). Lineage (NCBI taxonomy): Eukaryota > Viridiplantae > Streptophyta > Pinopsida > Cupressales > Cupressaceae > Cryptomeria > Cryptomeria japonica. The sequence continues at coordinate 992,815,103 of NC_081407.1, read as the reverse complement.
AACGATTCTCATCGAGGAAACCAAAGAATACAATGTGGGGACTCCTAAAAACCCTCGTATCATACATCTGGCATCTCTTCTCACTCCAGCGGAACAGCCTCAATTCATAGAATTCTTCCAGAAGCATCAGATCAACTTCGCATGGTCATATGCGGACATGCCTAGGCTTGATCCTGATTTAGTCATGCATCACCTCACCGTCCCAGAAGGAGCCAAACCTGTCAAGCAAAAGCTTCGTAAGATGCATCCTCAGATTGCAGTGCTAGTCAAAACAGAACTCAAGAAACTCCTAGATGTTGGTTTCATTAGACCAATTGATTATGCAGAATGGATCTCCAATATTGTGCCTGTCGGCAAGCCAAAAGGGGGCATCCGCATTTGTACAGACTTCAGAGACCTGAATAAGGCATGTCCTAAGGATGACTTCCCCCTTCCAAATATCGACATCATAGTGGATCTAACAGCAGGACATGCGATGCTTTCACTCATGGATGGCTTTTCCGGCTACAATCAGATAAAGATCGCACCAGAGGATCAACATAAGACAACCTTCACATGTCCATGGGGCACATACTGCTGGAATGTAATGCCTTTTGGTCTAAAGAATGCAGGAGCGACCTATCAGAGAGCAATGACCACCATCTTCCATGACATGATGCATACTATGATGGAAGATTATGTGGATGATTTACTAGCAAAATCACTTACTAGAGAAGGACATCTTCACATCTTAGATAAAATCTTTGATAGACTGGAACAATGCCATGTTCGACTCAACCCAAAGAAATGTGTCTTTGGAGTGACCTCCGGGAAGCTTCTAGGATACATTGTCTCAAGCAAAGGCATTGAGGTCGATCCAGCAAAGGTAAAAGCTATCATGGACATGCCACCTCCAAAGAATATCAGTCAGCTAAGAACACTACAAGGACGGCTTCAATCCATCCGCAGATTCATTGCACAACTGGCTGATAAGTGTCACCCATTCACACACCTGCTACACAAGAACATACACTTTCAATGGGATGACAGATGCCAGCAAGCATTTCAGGCACTTAAAGACTATCTCATGAATCCACCCTTGTTGATGCCACCAAATCCAAGTAGACCGTTGTTACTTTATATCTCAGCAACAAGTACAGCACTGGGTGTGCTACTGGCACAACATAATGCAGAAGGTAAAGAGTGTGCTGTATACTACATCTCTCGCACACTAGTTGGCTATGAACTCAGTTACACACCTATCGAGCGAGCTTGCCTAGCAGTAATCTTAGCAGCCACTAAATTGCGACACTATCTGTTGACACACAAGGTACAACTCATTGCAAAGATTGATCCACTCAAGTACTTACTCAGCAAAGCAGCATTAACAGGCCGCTTGGCAAAATGGGTGATGATTCTAAGTGAATTTGACATCGAGTGTGTGGACCGTAAAGCTATCAAAGGTCAGGTTATTGCAGATCAGTTGGCCGATGCACCACTCATAGGCGATCATCCCCTCATTTCTAATTTTCCAGATGAAGAGATATTCATGATCACAGAAGTACAACCATGGAAACTATATTTTGATGGTTCATACACTAGGCATGGCTCAGGGGCAGGCATTTTGTTTATCACACCTCAAGGTGATAGCATCCCAAAGTCTTACAGGCTCACATTTCCATGCACCAACAATATAGCAGAGTATGAGGCCTTGATCATAGGACTCAGATTAGCCATACAATGGAAATTACAAGAACTACAAGTATATGGCGACTCACAACTGGTCATTCGATAAGCAACTGATGAATATCAGACCAAAGATGATAAACTCATGCCATACAAGCAAATGATGGACACTCTAAAGACATCATTTACTACTATCACTTTTGAGCAGATACCCAGAGATCAGAATCGAGCTGCTGACGCTACGGCTACCATCGCATCTCTCCTAGATCTTCCACAAAATTCAACACGCTACGAGTTCTTGGTAGAACAGCTTTGGATCCCCGCTTATGATATCCCTGAATCTGAAATGATATGTCGCCTTGTTGGTTCCGAATCCCCATGGTACGGTGAGTTCTACACCTATCTCCGCGATCATACCCTTCCTCCCAACCAATCAAATAACCAACGAAAAACCTTCATTCGCCAAACTGCTCGATATACCATTATTGTCGAAACCCTATACCGACGCGGTCTTGATGGTACTCTCCTTCGATGTCTGGAACAGGATGAGATAACAAAGGTTTTGGAAGAGGTACATGAAGGAATTTGCGGGACTCACTCAAGTGGTCCATCACTAGCCAAGAAGATCATGCGAGTTGGATACTATTGGCCATCTATGGAAAAGGATTCCTACTACTTTGTCAGGAAATGCAAGAAATGTCAAGTTCACGGTGACCTGATACATGCACCAGCACAGGAACTGCAACCAATCACAACACCATGGCCTTTTTGTCAATGGGGCCTTGACCTTGTGGGTAAGATTCATCCATCTTCATCCAATGACCATAAATTCATTATTACCGCTACCGAATATTTCACAAAGTGGATTGAAGCTGTTCCACTTACCCAAGTCACCGGCAAGCAGATCGCCTCATTCATCCTCAACTACATCATCTGCTGGTATGGTGTACCCATGTGCATCATCACAGATAATGGTCTTCCTTTCAAAAATCAGGATGTCCGTGAACTTTGTGAGAAATTTCATATCCAACACCGCTTTTCCACTCCCTATTACCCACAAGGCAATGGTCAGGCCGAAGCATCCAATAAAAACATATTAAGGATCCTCAAGAAAACAGTCAATGATGCCGGTCGTGATTGGCATGTTCAACTAAATCCAGCATTATGGGCATATCGAACTAGCATTCGAACCCCTACAGGTGCAACTCCTTATTCATTGGTCTATGGTGCAGAAGCTATCTTACCTATTGAGGTTGAGATACCATCATTACGAGTTTCCTTGCATAATCTCATCGATGATGAAGCATACAGAGTCTCACGTCTTCAGGACTTGTAGTTACTTGATGAGAAGCGGCAAGATGCATACAATCATCTCAAAGCCTATCAGCAGCGCATGAGTAGAAGCTACAATCACCGAGTTAGATCTCATACATTTGAGGTAGGTGATCTTGTTCTACGAGAGAATCCTCGTAACCAACCAAACAGAGAACATCAAGGCAAGTTTGAATCAAACTGGCTAGGCCCATATGTTGTCACTGCTGTATTCGGGTCCGAGGCATATCAGTTGGCTACATCAGAAGGCGAACCGCTTGCAGATCCAATCAATAGCATGCACCTCAAACGGTTTTATACCTAAGCTGTACAAAGCATCAGGCTCCCCTACATATCAGAAAAATACCAAAAACATTCAGAAAATGTCCTGAAGAAAATACAAAAACATTCAAAAAAGTAAAGAAAAATCATGCATCCAAACGGTGAACAAACACTCCGGTGGCACCTTGGGTAAGTATGATGGTGAAAACCTGGCAAACAGGCACCACTCGTAAAGGCAATGGCTCCAGTATCTTTCAGGCTCGTTGCGATCACATTCATGCACACATACATCCATCCATCCCAAGCATGGCTTGATATTTGATCTGCAATTAAGAAAGTACTCCATGCGTCTAACATCCCACCTTTTCATAAATCATGTCCAACTTGGGGGCAATGCCCTTACAATCTAGATGATGGAAGTGGATTCTACATTACTGGTGATTCATTGGCAAAAACATTCAAAAATGTCTCGCAAAATACAAAAACATTCAAAAATGTCTCGCAAAATACAAAAACATTCAAAAATGTCTCGCAAAATACAAAAACATTCAAAAATGACTCACAAAATACCAAAAACATTCAAAACAATTCAAAATCCAAAAACATCGACAAAACCATTGAAAAATCACACAAAAACATGGCAACCCCTTGTACATACTCATCCATGCAGATACCAAAAACAAGCATTGACAAAATACTCACACGACGACCATTTATCAAATCAAACCACACATTCAACATCAACACTCAAAACTGTCTTCAACAAGGATGCATCCTTCCTTACCAAAACAAAGACAAGATGACGTTTTCTTTGACAAGAAAATTATGTTAAGCTATCAAATACTTGGTTGATTTGTGAGTACAATCATTCATTTATCTGTATCGGGATCTTTCAGCATTGTTTTGTATCGTTTGCGCATTACTTCCGATGAAGTTCTGGGGCATGTACTAATGGTGTCTACGTGGGAAGTTCACTAAGCTACGTAATCTTATGCCAAAGGCAGTCATAGATCACTACGGCTTGCTGACTACAGTGTATACCTCGACCATATGGACATGAACCATTACCAAGGATCCTTATTCTTTATTCTTTATATATATATACTGTTTGGTTGCAGGTACAATGCTCATTCTTTGGTTCCTCTTCCTCCAGATTGGATAAAGGTTTTTATTTCTTAGTACGGTATGTACTTGTCTCAGGATCTGATCAAGCCTAAGATCAAGGAGGACGATCCAAGTCATGCATGAAAGGAGATGATCCTTGTCTGTTCTGCAAGCAATACTCTGGTTGACTTGACCCTTATATCAAGTCGTTTGTATTAACTTGCTATATTAAAATCCATGAAAGAAATACTCAGGTCATCTTGAATCATTGTGTCAAGATGCTTGTATTCTCTTCCAACATTTTAAAGCTCAATGATGAAAATAGAGCACTATGGATCGTCATTTCATCTCATCTGTTTATATATTGCATTCCATTGCATATCACCCATCCGTTCACTTATTCATATAGAGGTTTTATATGCAAAAATGAGAAAATTAAGCTAGTCTTGGATACAATCACGACCGAGTACTCTGATACATCATCAGTGCATCATGCAAAGTCTTAAAAACCTTGCATTCCTAATGGCAATATCATCATTGCATTTAGGTGCATCTTGCATTATGTCCATTCATGTCATTTTTAAACTTAAAACATTGCATATAGTTCATTATTGACATTAGTTTTCATTAAAAATCTTTTTCATCATTGCATCAATCATAAATAATTAGATTCATTCATGGGATCAAATTGTCTTTGGTTGTTTTAAATCATTTACTAAACATTTCATCCAGTATAAATTATCCATTATCATCTTATCAACTTATTATTATTACACACATCCATTTATCCATTTAGTTACAAAGTGCATTCATTCATTCATTAATAAGCATCTTATTATGTTCATTTTAGGATTCATTTCACATTACATTCATTATCCTTACATTTAAGGTACAATTATTATATCCATTAGTTATTGTATCATCCCATTTATCATTTGTACTTACAAAACATATTTAAAAGCATTTAGATTCATAAGACCATCTGTTTACAAAACATTGATTCATTTACCACATTATCATATAAACATTTGTACTTTACATTTGTTTATCCATTTACATTCATTTACCACATTATCATATACACATGTGCACTTTACATTTTGTTTATCCATATTACATTCATCTAAAAACACATCTAGATGCATATTCATACATAACATCATTCATTCAAACATCATCACATAAATCATCTTATCATTGCATCGCAATAGGAAACATCAAAAATCCTGTTCATACATCACAGCATAAGCATATATCATCATGGCATTCCATACATAAAGCATTACATCACAAATCAAATACATCATATATATGTAAACCTGCATTCATATGTTAGTATCTCACATCATAAATCATCATAAAAACATGCATAAAAGAAACATCTCGTATACATCTAAGCAATAAATCATCATCATGCATAAACATCCATCCATCATCACATGCATAATCATCACAATATGGGATCTCCTCATATATATCATCTCATATATCAGAGTACAATGAAGTCTACAAAATCGGCTACCAAAGAGCCATCCAAGATACAGTCCAAAAAAATAGACAATGATACAATACATGTATGCAAAAATGCTCTCTCAAATGCCACTCTGGCCAGATGCTGTACCACCACCACCCCTACCTACTCCACCACTGGTACCTACACCACCTGATCCATCTCTCCGTGGAGGCCTCATCGAACCCCCACACCCTCCTGCATCCCCTGATCTCTCCTGCCGTAGAAAACCCATCGCACCTCCACTGCTCTGCATCCTCTGTGATCGCTCGGATCTGGCCTGCCGCATCTGTGAATAGCTGAGAGCTCGCTGGCTAATCGGTACCACCTGCTCATATAACCCCCGCCAGTACTCTATCTCCGCCTGAGCTCGCCGCATCTCCCTCATAATCTCCCCTGAAGGCCCCTGTGCACCAGTCTGCACTCTCTCTTGTAGCTCCGCCAATCTCTCCATCGCAGTATCTCTCTCCCGCAGCACCACTGTCAGCTCTGACTCACGTGCAAATAGCTGCACATCCCTAGCTGCTATCTCCTCCTCTAATCTCTCCACCCGGGTCTGCAAATAACCTATCATATACTCCCGCAGATCCCCAGTAGCTCCCTCCCCCATGTCCATGGCTGCCGCACCTGTATCACCCCCTCCACTAGGTCCCTCCCCTGCACCACCCTCCCCTGCACCTGTAGCCATCGGGATCTCTCTCTCCATCCCCCTCCCACTCAGCTGCACTCCTCCCTGCATCAAAGGTCCCTGTGATATCTGAAGAGGTAGTCCACCTCTCCCTCTCCGCTGCCTCGGCATCCCCAAACCTCCTCCACCTCCTCCTCCATCTCCTCCTCCTCCTCCCCCACCTCCTCCGCCACCTCCATCTCCTCCGCCACCTCCATCTCCACCTCCTCCTCCTCCTCCTCCTCCTCCTCGACCTCCTGCTCTCCGTCCTCGTCCCCGTCCCCTCTCATCCTCAAAAGCTGGGATCGGCTCTGCCGGGTCTGATATCCGTAGGATTGGGTGCGCCGCCCGATACTGTGTATACTCTGCTATCACACCTGCATCCACGACCCTCGGTCATAAGTCCCATGGCCTTGCCTGCAGTGTCCGGAACTCTGCTAGTGCCTGATCATACGGTAGCACTGGACCCCATGCATATTGCTCTCGGATCACTCGTGCATACTCCCCTGATCCGCTCGGCAGTCCCTACTGCCGTCCAAACTGCCTCATCACCCGTCCTGGCACCTGTCTCTCTACATGATACGAGGTCCTCCCAATGAGGAATCAGGTCATGAAGCAATATGGTAGTGCCTCCGCATCATCCTCCCATGGCTCACACTCCAAGTATGGCTGCCAGATCACCGCATCCAGGTCATCCAATGCCCGCCGCCACCACTCTAACTTCCCCAAGTGGGGCTGGCTCATCATACCACTATACATAAACATATAGGGCTGGTCCACGGCTCGGAATCTCAGACTCACTGGTCGAGTCACTGGTAAGTGCTCCCATGCCCACACATGCAGCAGCGTCATGCCCACTGCTAGAGACCCCCGCCCTCTGTACACTACCTCGTGTAACTCCTGATACATGTGCGCTAACACGCACGGCCCCCAGGCATATCGGGTCCCCTCAGTCACCATCATTTCTATCACCTATCCCCATCCCACCGCCAATCCATGTGACCGCCTGTCGGGACACAGAAGTCCTCCGACGATCCCTGACAATACTGCTGGAAGGGGCTCATATAGTGCCGCTATATCCTCCCATGCGATCGAGCCATCATCGATGTATACATCCTCATCAAATATCCGCTGACAAGACACCGTCCCCCAGGATCTATCATATGTCACCAGCTGCCCCCGAATCGAAATCCGAAGGATACGCCACACGTCCTCCAATGTCACCGTCATCTCTCCCTGGGCTAGATGGAACGTGCACGTCTCACTGTGCCATCGCTCTGCCAATGCTGTGATCAGGCCGTGATTCATCCGAATCACGGGCATATGCATCACCTCGTAGAGGCCAGTAGCCGCAATACAATCAATCTCTATCTGCGTCAATCGATCCCGCAATCCCTGTGTCGCGGGGTGGCGCTCGCGTAACTGCAACACGCGCAGATCCTCCTACACATCGACATTCATCTAACCACCATCAGTTGTTTTGTTATCAAACTTTCTTAAAGTTTAAACCTAGACTATCATCAGATACTTTGATCAAGTATCTTCGGGTCTCAACAGGTAAGCAATCATGGCCGCCTAGACTTCAACGGGCATTTATTCTAACAAATGACCTAAGTCTCATCGGGCTGCTATGGTTCAAAACAACTCCCACTGCACCTCGCCATCCATCAATCGTTAGTCATCCGGAGATTTATTTTGTCCGAAATTGGGGCATCTCGTTATCCTAAGGCAAAAGCGCTATTTTATCTACAATAGCGCTAGTTATATACAATAGCGCTACAACAACATCAATAGCGCTCAAACCTCTCTACAATAGCGCTAAAAAACCAAAAGTGCTAAAAACGCTATACAATAGCGCTATTAAGGGCCAATAGTGCTCAATTAACCTTACGATAGCGCTAATTTGCCAAATGCGCTAAAACTTGCCTACAAAAGCGCTAATTAATAGCAAAAGCGCTCAAACTAGCTTACAAAAGCGCTATTGCAGCACAATAGCGCTAATTCATGGAGCAAAAGCGCTAAAAACCTAGTTCCAGCGCTCTTGCTCCGACTTGACTTGGACCCAGCTAAAAACATATTAAAAATGAACGAAAAGAAAGTTTTCGAATTTGCGTACCGCTGGTCCATAGTCGGCTGGGCGCTGGAATCGTCGCACTCGCTCAAATCGGTGCTCGGTGATCGGAAACGGCATCGTAGCTCCTCCTTGCTCCTCCAAATGTCGCTGTCAGAGCTCAAGTTTTCAACTGATCGCGGTCACAAATGATCCTACTTTCACCCCTTTTCACCCCATTTATACCCCCCCGCTGTCACCGTAACTTCACCCCGCTCATAGCCGTGGTCCCCGTGAACTTCCCGAGCCCCCCATTTCTCCATGTTTCCCCCGTTTTCTTCTATTTTTCCCCAGTATGCCTAACTTCTTCTCTTCTACCACCCTACCAATTTTCATTCTTTTTCGAGAGATCGCCCGATTTTTCGAAATTTATCGGCCCATCTCTCGAGGGGGCATACCACCCATAAAAATTACATTTTATGGGGCATTTCTTCACACCTATTTTTCTTTCTTTGAAACGACGCGATAAACCGCACCGTCTCAAAGAGGGGCAAATGTAGTCACACAAATCTGTCCATTTTAATTAAATGAATATTTCGTATTTATTTGATTAAAAATCCACTAGCCATCAATTAATTAAATAAATATTTAATTAATTCATCCCCAAACATTCTTCTATTAATTAAATAAATTACTCAATTTATTTTAATTAATTCATTAAATCAAATTTCAATCAATTAAATAAATAAAATGAATTTATTTAATTAAAATCCCCCTTTTAAATAAATTAACATTTATTTAAATCATTTAAAACCCCCCCCCACTTGCATTTTCCTACAAATGCAACTTGCACACATTTATTGAAATAAATGAATTTTTATTTTAAAATCCTACTTTCCCTCACCCACCAAATCCACTTGCAAACCTAATCCCCTTCTAGATTCTTCTAACCCCTTCCTAATTAGCCTAATCCATCCCCTAATTATTGTCACATTCCTAAGCAAAGTGGGGTCACTTCTCAAAGACTCCAAAGTCTTTGAAAAGCATTTAATGCTTTGTGTGTTCAACAAATTAAAGAAAAAATGTAGATATAAAAGAAAATGGTGGGGCCCGCTAGAAAGTAAACGAAAAGTTAATGCAAGCGGCCATGGTTCATGCAGATGATCTAGTGGCTGGCAATAAAAAATTGCATGGTGGACTCAGAACTGGTTGTTTGAACAGTGAAAATCCCGCCAAGCAAGGAGATAAGTTTCTGCATGAAAGATTAATGCTGATGCTTATTGATTGTCTGAACATGCAAGTGTTACATACCATTGGAAAGCTCGCGAAACAAAGAGATGATAACTCAATGATGAATGAATAGTACCAAACCGGTACTGAGAGGGCGGGGTGAATCAGTACAGACAAAATACAGACCTAAATTGGTTCAGCAACAATTACTCCAAATGATTGGCAAACAGTGACACCGGTTTGAAACAGAGTGCAACCGGTAAAACTCAGAACAACTAAAACAATCATAAACCGGTTCCTCACTGAGTTTTCCACTCAAATCAAAACTACACTACCATTTCACCCTTATGCATGAACATGTAATCTATAATCATATCTTCACAATAGCTAGTTCAACATGTTTTATTGACAGACATAAAACACAGAACCATTATATGCTTAACAGGTAATAACAAAGCATCACAAGATAAAAGCATCACATATGACACACATATTTTTCACATGGAAACCCAACTGGGAAACACCACAGTGGGGATGAATACCCACAAGCTTGTTGTTGAACTCTTTGGAAGTCCGCTCTGTTAGAAGCCTTGTACGATTAAAGACATTACAAAAGGTTCTGCTAGGAACCGATCCTGTTAGAGATCACCCGGTTAAGGGATGGCTACAATACCCAGTTAAGGGTTAAACCCTGTTAAGGGTACCTTGTTAGAGGATTTCAAGAACTCAATAGCTAAAGGATTTCCAAAGCTCTCTAGCTTTCCAGATCTCAATAACTTTGAGTTACCCTGTTAAGGGATTTACAGCAAGCCAGTTAAGGCTACCCTGTTAGAGGATTTTCCAACTATTGAGGTGGTTAGAGATCAACAGGTATTACAAAGATCTGGTAACAACACTCAATGCCAATGTAGATCCGCTTAAGCTCCTCTTCACCTTCTGCACTTACACTCTACAGGTATCACTTCTCTCCTCTGGTCTGGCAAGGATCTTGTATCCCTTCTCTTGGATACTCACACATAACTTTTGCCAACAACCTCTGAAAGAATCACAACATCGACCTTATAGGACAACAGACAGGTCGGTAGCATAAACCCTAAACCCTAGACCTATTAGGTTAAGGAATTCAAACATTTCAATCCTGACAGTTGATCATACTGTATTAAATGCAGCAAATCTTGAATAAATCTCAAGACATTCTCCATCGTTCATTATCCACCGATTTCATGGCGGCTGATAATCCATCACGCATTTTCACCGTTTACAAACTTCACACATTCCCGAGGTAGATAGGGATAGTCTTCTTCATGCAAGATCCTTCACGCGCACAAGGCTGACGTGGCAACACAATCTGTTCTTTGTTATACTGCTTACTCATTACACAAAGATCACCAGTTGAGCCATATAGGCTTGAAGCACTTCAACCAAAAACCTTGAAGTTGAGACTACCAATCGGTAGTCATACACCGCTTCCATGTGCCGGTTCCCATAACCATATGCTGGTTCACCTTGAACAAGCACACTGCTTCACTTTGGCACAAATGTCGGTTCACAGTGTTATACCGGTTCTCACATATGCGAGTTCATATCTCTTCAACATATTGACATCAATGACAACATACAATGTCATTATGTCCACATACCGGTTCTCATAATACCAACAAGAGATGCATTTTTTCAACCATTTCTAATAGAAGTTTCAACATGGAGAGCAGTTGCCAGGGAATGCATAAGATTTTTTTTCAGTGGGATTTCTTTTCTATATAGTTAAAGTTTAGTTCCTCATGCAACTTTTGGATGGGGATAGCTTATTTTCGCATTTAGACATGCAGATTTTTAAATAGGAGGTTCATTTTTTCAATGGAGCTATTGAGGGTGAGACTTGCAATTCCACATTCAGTAACGAAGGTTTCTCTTCATGGAGGATCACTGGCAGTCCTTTTGAGCAGTAAAGATTATTATTTTACCGTATTATGCATGAGTTTTTATGCGATTTCGGGACAAATTCACCCAAGGCTTTTCTCATGCAGTCATTTTAGGATTTGAAGGGGATTCATCATAATTTCTATATATTCCTTCTCTCCTTTTTTCCCTCTAGTTCTTTCTTTTTTGCATACACATTTTTTGCAAAAAAGCATTGTAGCTCAGCAGTATTTGAGTTTTGTAATAGCAACACTCATTTTTTATTCAGTAATATAGCAGCAGATTTCCTTCTTGGTACTTCTTGTATTATCTAGTGAATGAATGATTCGATAATTTCCTATGATTTTTATCCTCTAATTTATCTCATTCAGTCAATTTGTGGTGCAAGGAGATATGTGTTAGTTGCAGGTTCTAGTTTGTGTTAGTTGATTTTAATTGCTTGAAGTTGTGAAAATTTATTGTTTTCCTTTGTGCATGCATTAAATTCATTCCTTTCTAGGAAATGTTTATGCATCTACATGTTTAGTCGAGTTGTGAAGCAATCAAGGTTAATTGTTGAAGGTTTTGTGAGTTAAGAAGGTTGCAGATCTCAGATAAGATATTTGGTGCATCACCTTCATTAGAATAGATTTTCATTACATGCAAGCTTTCTATCCTTTTCTATCCCTTTTCTTATCTAAAGTATTTACAAGAGATTCACCAAACAGGAAGCTGACCTGATCTCCAGAGATTCACCTTCACTTTGAGCAACCCACAGACTCAAAGGTGTTTCCATGTTTCACAAGATTGTGTGTTTTTGAACTTAGCATCACGGGTGCAATCTTTCAGTGACAACAATTTTTGGCACGCCCAGTGGGATGTCTTTGGATTGTTTTAATCCATATCTTTTCCACACACTTCTGATTTTTTGTGTGAAAATTAGAAAATTCAGCCTTTGGAAGCAAGATCTACCCACACCTGGCGACTCCAAGTTATAAATCTACTAGTTTCAATAGTATAAGTGCTGGTATGATTCAAAACAATTCTAAATTTTTAGTTTCTAGCTCTTTATATGAATAAAGATGTCTAATTTCCAAGGACAATATTATTACCCACCTCTGCATTATGAGAATTTTGTCCAAAATGCTTCTTATCAGCACTACCCAAATAGCCATTTTGTTGGCTTTAACCCAAATAGCCATATTGCAGCTAATAACCAACATGTTTATCCTTCTTACCACCCACCCACCACAACTCAGTTTGCATGGTAACCTAACCCAACCTTTAATCAACATCAGGGAGGTTTTATTGATGCAAATCAGTAAGCTTCAGAGCTTAGACAGATCAAGAATATGGCAAAAAAGAATTTTAAAGACCTATAATCCATCAATAAGATATTGCAAGGCTATGTTGTGCATATCGATGAGACTAACAAGAATTTAGATCAGCAGTGAATATGATTGGGTTCATCAAGCCTATCTTCATGAGAAACAAGAGTTAGATTTGCAAGCTCAATTTTATGAGAAAAAATTGAAGGAACAAGGTAAGAAGTTTGCAAATCAGTTGGTAGTCCAAAAAAGGCAATATGACGAGAAGCTCACCAAGTTAGAGGTACAATCAATACCTCCTCTTTCATTGCAAGATTTTGTGCTTAAACAAGAAGAAGGCCCAGCTAGTATTTTTTCAAACCCTTTCTTTGGTAAGGAATTCCCTTCACTTAACACCATGTGTTTTATGCTTAATGAGCCCACAAATGAGAAAATTCAGCCTACAATTGTTCAAGAGCAGCCTTGTGAAGAAACTTCACAAGTTTATTTGATTGATCATGTTGAATCTCAAGAGTGTTGTTATGATACGTAAGACATATTAAAGCAACAAGATGATAATAGCGAAGAGGACAAACTGGTTTATCAAATTTATCTTTGTGAGCAAGAGATGGAGGACCAAAAAAGTCAGCATGAAGAGAAGCTTGCAAAGGTGATCTGGCAACAAAAAATGAGCAAATGAAGGCTTTATCAATTCAATTTCAGAAAGATCAAATTCTTCCAATGCCTGGTTTTGGCCAAGCACCTCTAGTAACAGTAGCTTCTCCTACCAAAGAAAAGGTAACACATGTAGATAATTTTCAATATGAAATGCAAAAAAAATAGTTTGAAGAAGAGCTTCAACAACATATCGCTACAAAGGAGATGTAGATGAGGTTATTATCTACAAATTGAGAGACTTCCAAGATTAAAATACAAAGTTTCAAACATAGTGAGTCTTCTAGATCTCCTAATTTTCAAATTCCTAGTATCAGGAATCCTCAATTATTTCAAGAACATATCCTTGAGAAAATACATCCTTATAAAGAGATCATCCAACAAGATCCCATCGTGAAGCAACCCATAAAAGAAGAACCTAAGATGCTTCCTTTCCCAAGTTTTAAGAAATCTCTTCTAGCTCAACAACCTCAACAACACTTCTTAGAACAACCTTCTTGTCCTAATATTGTCAGCCCATCCACTTATGAATCCAACAATGTTTTGGATGATAAGTTAGATGTTATAGATGATGAACAAAATGTTCAAAATCTAGAAAAGGTTGATAGTTGTCCGGTTCTAACGGATTTGTTCGAGGAGCTACAATGTTTTGTGGAGGATGAAATTAAAGAACCTCATAATAATAACAACTTCAGATTAACAATAGGGAATCCATAAAATAGTTGTTATGATCATTTGAAGAAAGTTGCAACAAGGTACAAAACAGTCCTCTCCTAGAGAAGAATGAAAACAACGAAGAAGAGGACTCATTTTGGAATGAATTGGAGTTATTTCTTGCAAATTTAAACACTAATCAGTCATCATTTGAAGGCACAAAATCTGAACAACAGGGTATTGTTGACAAAATAATGGTTCAACAACAAGATAATGGAGATAATATTGACAAAGTGCTGATCCATGAGCAGGAAATAGAAAACAACATTGTTAAGCAGGTTCAAAAGGTTTATGTTGATACAAACATTTTTGAAATAGAGCAGAATAACATGCAATAAATGGTGGTGATTCAAGACATATTTAACCAAGAAGAAACCAGTAAGAGGAGCCCAAGATTCGTTCACATAAGGGGTTGTCGTATAAGATATATTTCCAGATTAGAGGCCAATAAGACATCAAAATTTGAGGCTACACCCAAGCACAACACTTCAGCAGAAGGTTATCAACTAGTTTATTCCCTTCCACGTAGAAATATGTGTGAACAAAAAGAAGAGGTAGGTCGCGTTATTGTCATTCTTGTAGTAATCTTACACCATTATGTGAGGAACCTCTTCATTCATCATTTCTTGTTAGTTGTTCATAAGATTTTCAACAATCCTAAGCTGGGAAGAAAAGGATGTTATTTCTCAAAACCAGTGAATGGTTTTGTATAACCAGGTTTCACACTTGTTTAGGGTAGGATAGAGTAGTTTTTCAGTTTGAGTTAAATTTTTAGTTTTGGTTTTTCAAGAAGTGTAGTTTGCACAGTTTGCAGGCTCAACTATATGCAGAGCTTTTGTAGTTTCATTTTCAAGTTTTGTTTAAACTGCTGCAAATTTTAGAGGAAGGTAAAATTGAATCAATGCCCAATGGATATGCTAGGCTACTGGATTCTACTATTTAGCAGGAAAACACCCAGGTCGCCAAAAATGTTACAAAAATTTTGCACATGCCAAATTTGGTGCCCTAATGAAGCCTTGCATTCATTTTGAAAAGGTCTAAATCATGAGCAAGAAATCAGAAATACACCTTTTTTCTCTAACTTGTTTGCTTCATGTGCAGATACAGGAGAAGCAATGCAGCATGTGGGTTAAAATGGGCTCCCGAAGAGGTTGAGCTCAACATGCTGATTTAAGAATGCCAAAATCTCCCTATCGCCTGATCAAGTAGTGCAAAGAAAAACTAAGACGTTTTCAAGCATCAAGCTCAGAGATTTTCATGACAAATGCTTAGGTGCTGGTCACATATAACAATAGGGTTCGTGAAAAGCACTTATCTCATGTTGGCAATGGGGAGGAACTCTTCACTTTCTAATGTAAAGCCGCACACATATCAAGCATCAAAAGCTTGAAAGATTTTCTCAAGAGGCAACTCATGGCCTGGTGGACCCCATGCATGCGCATCTCAAGGTGTCCTAATTTTTTGATTGGTTGGCAGGAAGAGACTACAGAGCGAGCAAGTTGAAGAAAGATCAATGGTGATGCAAGTGATCCAACGGCTATTGCTATATCGTGATGGTTAGATGCTCGCCAGATATCATCGCGACTTGGCGACTGATGACGTGGCGGGGCCGAAAGTATAATACCAAGGACAGGTGGCAGTCCAGTGGCTAGTGACATGGAACGGATGGGTGACTTATCAAGCAGACCTTGGCCACGATGAGTCCTAAAAAGGTTTGATCGAAAGCTCAGTTCCATCAACATCGAGCAGACCTTGGCCGCAATGAGTCCCGAAAATGTTTCACCGAAGGCTCAGTTTCATCGACATAATAATATCGATGAAACTGTAGGTTCGATGAGACTGGTAAATGACTCGTTGAGTGAATAATTTGGTCGAAAGAAGGATATCCGATAGAGAAAGATACATGGTAGGCCCAACAGACAGGTGGTGCCCAGGCAAATCTCATGAGCCAATCAGAGGGTGACACATGTTGACATGCGACACAAGAGAGAAAATCAACTGAGGTTAAAGATCGAGCAAATTGATCACATCCAATGGTCAGGAAAAAGATCAGACGATGGTCGCTAAGGCTCAATGAAAAGATGCACACTAGGTTATCGTTGCGACTTGGTGACAAGTTGGGTCTAGGTCGAGATGGTAGACAAAGTGGACCCACGAGCAAATCAAAGGCTGACATGTGGCAAAAGGTGACAAACGAGCGGATCTATATATTTTTTAAGTCAACTTTGAACTTGAACTTTGAACCGGTTCAAAGTGGTTCAATGGTTCAAAGTACATTATCGTCACTCGTTCCCATGGGCCTAGGCTAAAGAAAGCAAACAAGTAGAGATAAAAGAAAACGATGGGTCCGACTAGAAAGTAAATGAAAAGTTAATGCAAGCGGCCATGGTTCATGAAGGTGATCTAGTGGCTGGCAATAACAAAATTGCATGGCGGACTCAGAACTGGTTGTTTGAACGATGAAAAGCCTGCCAAGCGAGGAGATGAATTTCCGTATGAAAGAGTAATGAAACTGCTTATTGATTGTCTGAACATGAAAGTGTTACATACCATTGGAAAGCTCATGACACAAAGAGGTGCATTTTTTCAACCATTTTTAACAGAAGTTTGAACATGGAGAGGAGTTGCCAGGTAATGCATAAGAGTTTTTTCCAGTGGGATTTATTTTTCATACAGTTAAAGTTCAGTTCATCATACAACTTTCACATGGGGATAGCTATTTTTCGCATTTAGACATGCAGATTTTTAAATAGGAGGTTCATTTTTTCAATGGAGCTATTCAGGGTGAGACTGGCAATTCCACATTCAGTAATGAGGGTTTCTCTTCATGCAGGATAAGTGGAAGTCCTTTTGAGTAGTAAAGATTATTACCTTACAGTATTATGCATGAGTTTTTATGCCATTTTGGGACGAATTCGCCCAAGGCTTTTCTCATGTAGTCATTTTAGGGTTTTGAAGGGGATTCATTATAATTTCTATATATTCCTTCTCTCCTTTTTTCCCTCTGGTTCTTTCTTTTTTGCATACACATTTTTTGCAAAAAAGCATTGTAGCTCAGCAGTATTTGAGTATTGTAACAACAACACATTTCCTTCTGGGTACTTCTTGTATTATCTAGTGAATGAATGATTTGATAATTTCCTGTGATTTTTATCCTCTAATTTATCTCATTTAGTCAATTTGTGGTGCAAGGAGATACATGTTAGTTGCAGGTTCTAGTTTGTGTTAGTTGATTTTAATTGCTTGAAGTTGTGAAAACTTTTTGTTTTCCTTCGTGCATGCATTAAATTCATCCCTTTCCAAGAAATTTTTATGCATCTACATGTTCAATCGAGTTGTGAAGCAATCAAGGTTATTTGTTGAAGGTTTTGTGAGTTAAGCAAGTTGCAGATCTCAGATAAGATATTTGGTGCATCACCTTCATTAGAATAGATTTTCATTACATGCAAGCTTTCTATCCTTTTCTAATAATCAACAAGTTTATCCTTCTT
Source organism: Cryptomeria japonica (assembly GCF_030272615.1). Lineage (NCBI taxonomy): Eukaryota > Viridiplantae > Streptophyta > Pinopsida > Cupressales > Cupressaceae > Cryptomeria > Cryptomeria japonica. Next base: position 992,797,198 of record NC_081407.1, on the reverse strand, counting down.
ACCACCCACCCACCACAACATAGTTTGCATGGCAACCTAACCCAGCCTATAATCAGCCTCAGGGAGGTTTTATTGATGCAAATCAGTATGCTTCAGACCTTAGACAGATCAAGGATATGGCGCAAAATCATTTTAAAGACATACAATCCATCAATAATATATTGCAAGGCTATGTTGTGCATATTGATGAGACTAACAAGAATTTAGATTAACAACAAAAGTTAGTCGGCTCATCAAGCCTATCTTCATGAGAAAGAAGAGTTAGATTTGCAAGCTAAATTTATGAGCAAAAATTGAAGGAACAAGGTAAGAAGTTTGCAAATCAGTTGGTAGTCCAAAAAAGGCAATATGATGAGAAGCTCACCAAGTTAGAGGTACAATCAATACCTCCTCTTTCATTGCAAGATTTTGTGCTTAAACAAGAAGAAGGCCCAGCTGGTATTTTTCCAAACCCTTTCTTTGGTAAGAAAATCCCTTTGTTTAACACCATGTGTTTTATGCTTAATGAGCCCACAAATGAGAAAATTCAGCCTACAATTGCTCAAGAGCAACCTTGTGAAGAAACTTCACAAGTTTATTTGATTGATCATGTTAAATCTCAAGAGTGTTGTTATGATAGGCAAGACATATTAAAGCAACAAGATGATAATATCGAAGAGGATGAATTGGTTTAACAAATTTATCTTTGTGAGCAAGAGATAGAGGACCAAAAAAGGCAGCATGAAGAGAAGCTTGCAAAGGTGATCTGGCAACAAAAAATGAGCAAATAAAGGCTTTATGAGTTCAATTTCAGAAAGATTAGATTCTTCCAATGACTGGTTTTGGCCAAGCACCTCCAGTAACAATAGATTCTCCTACCAAAGAAAAGGTAACACATGTAGATAATGTTCAATATGAAATGCAAAAAAAAATAGTTTGAAGAAGAGCTTCAACAACAAATCACTACAAAGGAGATGCAGATGAGGTTATTATCTGCCAATCGAGAGACTTCCAAGATCAAAATACCAAGTTTCAAACATAGTGAGTCTTCTAAATCTCCTAATTTTCAAATTCCTAGTTGTAGGAATCCTCAATTATTTCAAGAACCTTTCCTTGAGCAAATACATCCTTATAAAGAGATCATCCACCAGGATCCCATCGTGAATCAACCCGTAAAAGAAGAACCTAGGATGCTTCCTTTCCCAAGTTTTAAGAAATCTCTTCCAACTGAAGAACCTCAACAATAGATCTTAGAAAAAACTTCTTGTCCTAATATTGTCAGCCCATCCACCAATGAATCCAATAATGTTTTGGATGATAAGTTAGATGTTACAGATGATGAACAACATGTTCAAAATCCAGAAAAGGTTGATAGTTGTCCAGTTCTAATGGATTTGTTCGAAGAGATACCATGTTTTGTGGAAGATGAAATTAAAGAACCTCATATTGCAACAATAACAACTTCAGAACAACAACAGGGAATTCAGAAAATAGTTGTTATGATCATTCAAGAAAGTTACAACAAGGTACAAAATAGTCCTCTCCTAGAGCACAATGAAAACAACGAAGAAGAGGACTCATTTTGGAATCACTTGGAGTGATTTGTTGCAAATTTAAACACTAATCAGTCATCATTTGAAGGCACAAAGTCTGAACAATAGGTTATTGTTGATGAAATAATGGTTCAACCACAAGATAATGGAGATAATTTTGACAAAGTGCTGATCCATGAGCAGGAAATAGAAAACAACATTGTTAAGCAGGTTCAAAAGGTTGATGTTGATACAAACATTTTTGAAATAGAGTAGAATAGCATACAAGAAATGGTGGTGATTCAAGACATAGTTAACCAAGAAAAAACCAGCAAGGGGAGCCCAAGATTCGTTCACATAAGGGGTTGTCCTAAAAGATATATTTCTAGATTGGAGGCCAATAAGATATCAAAATTTGAGGCTACACCCAAGCACAACACTTCAGCAGAAGGTTATCAACTAGTTTATTCCCTTTCAGGTAGAAATATGTGTGAACAAAAAGAAGAGGTAGGTCGCGTTATTTTTGTTCTTGTAGTAGTCTTACAACATTTTGTGAGGAACCTCTTCATTCATCATTTCTTGTCAGTTGTTCATAAAATTTTGAAACATCCTAAGCTGGGAAGGAAAGGATGTTATTTCTCAAAACCAGTGAATGGTTTTGTATAACTAGGTTTCAAACTTGTTTAGGGTAGGATAGAGTAGATTTTTAGTTTGAGTTCAATTTTTAGTTTTGATTTTTCAAGAAGTGCAGTTTGCACAGTCTGCAAGCTCAGCTGTATGCAGAGCTTTTGTTGTTTCATTTTCAAGTTTTGTTTAGATTGCTGTAGATTTTTGAGGAAGGCAAAATTGAACCAATGCCCAATGGATATGCTAGGCTACTTGATTCTACTATTTAGTAGGCAAACACCCCTGAGAGGTCACCAAAAATGTTACCAAAATTTTGCACATGCCAAATTTGGTGCCCTAATGAAGCCTTGCATTCATTTTGAAAAGGTCCAAATCATGAGCAAGAAATCAGAACTACACCTTTTTTCTCTAACTTGTTTGCTTCATGTGCAGATACAAGAGAAGCAATGTAGCACGTGGGTTAAAATGGGCTCCCGAAGAGGTTGAGCTCAACATGCTGATTTAAGAATGCCAAAATCTCCCAGCCACCTGATCAAGTAGCAAAAAGAAAAACTCAGACATTTTCAAGCATCAAGCTCAGAGATTTTCATGACAAACACTTAGGTGTAGGTCACATATAACAACAGGGGCTGTGAAAAGCACTTATCCCACATTGGTAGTGGGGAGGAACTCTTCACTTTTTAAATGTAAAGCCGCACACATATCAAGCATCAAAAGCTTGAAAGATTTTGGCAAGAGGCAACTCGTGGCCTGGTGGACCTCATGCATGCGCATCTCAAGGCATCCTAATTTTGTGATTGGCTGGTGGGAAGAGACTACAGAGCGAGAAAGTTGAAGAAAGATCAACGGTGATGCGGGTGATCCAATGGCTATTGCTATCTCGCGATGGTTAGATGCTCGCCATATATCATCGTGACTTGGCGTCTGATGGCGTGGTGGGGCCGAGAGTATAATACCAAGGACAAGTGGCGGTCCAGTGGCTGGTGACATGGAATGGATGGGTGACTTATCGAGTAGACCTTGGCTGCGATGAGTCCCGAAAAGGTTTGATCGAAAGCTCAGTTCCATCAACATCGAGCAGACCTTGGCCGCAATGAGTCCCGAAAATGTTTCACCGAAGGCTCAATTTCATCAACATAATAATATTGATGAAACTGTAGGTTTGATGAGACTGGTAAATGATTCACTGAGTGAATACTTTGGCCAAAAGAAGGATATCTGATAGAGAAAGATGCATGGTAGGCCCGACAGATAGGTGGTGCCTAGGCAAATCTCATGAGCTAATCAAAGGGTGACACATGTTGACATGCGACACAAGAGAGAAAATTAGCTGAGGTTAAAGATCGAGCAGATTGATCACATCCAATGGTCAGGAAAAAGATCAGACGGTGGTCGCTAAGGCTCAATGAAAATATGTACACTAGGTTATCGTCGCGACTTGGTGACAAGTTGGGTCTAGGTCAAGATGGCAGACAAAGTGGACCTGCGAGCAAATCAGAGGCTGACACGTGGCAAAAGGCAACAAACGAGTGGATCTATATATTTTTTAAGTCAACTTTGAACTTGAACTTTGAACCGGTTCAAAGTGGTTCAATGGTTCAAAGTACATTATCGTCGCTCATTCCCATGGGCCTAGGCTGAAGAAAGCAAACAAGTAGAGATAAAAGCAAACGATGGGGCCGACTAGAAAGTAAATGAAAAGTTAATGCAAGCAGCCATGGTTCATGAAGGTGATCTAGTGGCTAGCAATAACAAAATTGCACGGCGGACTCAGAACTAGTTGTTTGAACGATGAAAAGCCCACCAAGCGAGGAGATGAATTTCTATATGAAAGAGTAATGACACTGCTTATTGATTGTCTGAACATGAAAGTGTTACATACCATTGGAAAGCTCATGAAACAAAGAGATGCATTTTTTCAACCATTTTTAATAGAAGTTTGAACATGGAGAGGAATTGCCAGGTAACTGGTAATTCCACATTCAGTAACGAGGGTTTCTCTTCATGCATGATCAGTGGCAGTCCTTTTGAGCAGTAAAGATGATTATTTTACCGTATTATGCATGAGTTTTTATGCCATTTTGGGGCAGATTCGCCCAAGGCTTTTCTCATGCAGTCGTTTTAGGGTTTTGAAGGGGATTCTTCATAATTTCTATATATTCCTTTTCTCCTTCTTTTTTCCCTCTGGTTCTTTCTTTTTTGCATACACATTTTTTGCAAAAAAGCATTGTAGCTCAGCACTATTTGAGTTTTGTAACAACAACACTCTTTTTTTTAGTAGTGTAGCAGTAGATTTCCTTCTTGGTACTTCTTATATTATCTAGTGAATGAATGATTTGATAATTTCCTATGATTTTTATCCTCTAACTTATCTCATTCAATCAATTTGTGGTGCAAGGAGATACATGTTAGTTGTAGGTTCTAGTTTGTGTTAGTTGATTTAATTGCTTGAAGTTGTGAAAACTTGTTGTTTTCCTTTGTGCATGCATTAGATAAGATATTCGGTGCCTCACCTTCATTAGAATAGATTTTCATTACATGCAAGCTTTCTATCCCTTTCTATCCATTTTCTTATCAAAATTATTTACAAGAGATTCACCAACTAGGAAGCCAAGCTGATCTCTAGATATTCACCTTCACTTTGAGCAACCCATAGACTCGAAGGTGTTTCCATGTTTCATAGGATTTCTTGTTTTCAAACTTAGCATCATGGGTGCGATCCTAAATGACAACAATCACAAACACACACCTAACTACCCTTGAAAAATAAATGAATTTGTAGTTTCAATAATAATTTCCAACATTCAACATAGATATTAGTATCAAAATAGTAAAAGAAAAAAAGGGGCCTTCTACAAGCAAATGAACAATCTCTAAAGGTGGAAAAATACTAGCTAATAAATTGCAAAATCTTAAAAGCCACAAAACCATGTACATACGGAAATATAAACCACAAACACATTAGGATTAGTTGTATGTGCATAAGAATTAACCATAGACATGGCAAAATTCACCATAGATGCATCATAAACACCAAATATGTGAAAAAAAAGATATATATAAAATTAGAACCCTAGCCATATGTGGCATAAACAGATATAGATGCATCAAAAAATGCCATATTCATGATAAAATAAGTTGCAAACGTGACATAAATAAAATATAAAATGAAACATTAAGGAACCACAAATGTGCCCAAATTTGCCACAAACACGTCAATAACTGTCGTATATGTAGCAAGATAAACCAAATATGTGATAGAAAATGATTTTGACAGAAGATACAAAAGCACAATAGAAATGGTTAGAGATGAGAAATGATCCAAAATGTTGAAAATGCAACCTAATAATTCAAGCAAACACTAGAAACTCAAGGAAAATGATTAGTAGCAAGGGACAAGAGCCCCATTGGGTGCGCCAGAAATTTACATACTGAATTTGAACCCTAATATTGCAAACCCTAGATCTATTTAATGGAATTTCGTAAAATATCAATAAAGAACCATCAAACATGCAAAATCATAAAATAAACCAAATGATACCTTCACACATTCAAATGAGTTTAATCTTTTTTGTTCTCCTATCTCTATTGATCTTGTTTTTTATAAGTTGCTCTTAGATTTTTATTCTTGCACAAGAGCTCAATGAAGAATTGTCGTCGCTATGATGATATAGACTTACTGTAAGCTATGATTTTGGGAGTGTAAGTATGCTCGAAGATTTGATCTATGAAAGAGAGAGGAGGAAGCCTCTTTTATAGAGATCATCTTAAAACTAGAGGGATAGGATTAAGAGGTGAGATAAAGATAGTTGACTAAGATTGAAGGTTAGGTAAAGGAGATAATAAAATAAAGGAAGTGATTCAAATGGAAAATGGACCACTTGTCATTTAGATAAATGAATAGAGGAAAAAGGTAAATGAATTAATTAAATAAATTAAATAAATTATTTAATTAATAGAGGAAAGACCCACATTATTTAAATAAATAATATATTTATTTAATTTGAGAAAAAAGAGAATTTAAATAGATAAAAAATATTTATTTAAACTAAGATAACAAAAGGGATCAGAAAAGATAGTGAATTTATTAAGCAAATAAATATTCATTTAATTAATAGAAGAAAATAGAATAATTAAATAAATAAAAATATATTTTTTAATTAGGCTAGGACAATTTTAGTTGTCTGCATTTCTAATTAAATAATTACAACATGATGATACTAAATATTTTTTTAAAATTTTGATCAGTAGCAATGAGATGAATGAACAATTATTGCTAATTTCTTGTAATTCATGCTATGCACAAGTATCTATTTATTTTCTTGATCTAAATGTATGAGGAAATTCAAGATTGAACACATACTCAAATTAAATACCTATAGATCCTTTAAAAAATTACTTAATTTATTCATTAAAGAATTAATGTTGAATTAAATTATAGTATAAAAAATACTTTAATATATTTTATTTTCATAATCTTCAACACCATTTAACTCAAATTCAAAACTTTCCATTTGAAATTGGGTGTGATAATGATAGATTTGAAAATTTCAATTATACATGAGGGGTATAACATGTTATTAAAGAATAAATACTTAAGATATGGTTAAATGTATTTTATTTTCATAATCTTCTACATCAAAACTCATTCAAGACTTTACATTTGAAATTGGATGTGATAGTGATAGAATTAAAAAATTCAATTATACACGAGGGACCTATGAAATGTTATTAACAGAATAGATACTTAAGATATGTACTTAAATGTATTTTATTTTCATAATATTCTACATCAAAACTCATTCAAGACTTTCCATTTGAAATTGGGCATGATAGTGATAGATTTGAAATTTTTAATTACACATGAGGGGTATAACATGTTATTAAAAGAATAGATACTTAAGATATGTGGTTAGAAGAAATATTTTAATAATTATTATATTTTAAGAATGATTTTTGAAAATCTAAGACTTAAATATACAAACCAAAATTTAAAATTTCATAATTTAAAATGATATCATATAAAATTGTGAAATATTTTTTAGAAATTAAATATATTTGTTTTCTTTATAAACTATAATAATTATTTCTAAATAAAATTTAATATATATTTTAGAACTCAACTCTAAAGATATATTATTAAATTTATTTTATTTCTTTCTAATATTATACTACGTTAGATATATTAGTTTTCATAGTTTAATCATAATAGTCATCTTCAATCCATTGTTTTGTTCACATTCTACTTCTATTAACATAAAATTTGTTTGAATATCTAAAAGCTAATTTTCATTTTTAATTATATTTAATAAATATAAATATAATAACCATAATCCCAATCATAACCCTAATAATCTTAATCGTAATATAACCCGAACCATGATGTAATTTCTGACCCTAACCATGACCTAAATCTAAACCATAATCCTAACCATAACCTTAAACGCTAAACCTAACCATGATTCTAACCCTAATCCCAACCAAGATATAAATCATAACCCTAACCATAATTCTCACCATAGCCATAAACCCTAACAATAACCATAATCAAAACCATAATACTAATCCTAACCCTAAATTCTAACCCTAACCCTAACCATAATCCTAAGCCCCGACTCTAAAATCTAACCCTAAACCTAACTTTAAAAATCCTCACCATAATATTAATCCTAACCCTAAACCCTAACAATAACCATGATTTAAAAATTAACCCTAACCATGATGTAAACCATAACTATTAATATTAACACTAACACTAATAATAATCCTAACTATAACTATAATCCCAATCATAACCCTAATAATCTTAATCCTAATATAACCCTAAACATGATGTAATTCTTAACCCTAACTATGATGTAAACCTAAACTGTAATCCTAACCCTAACCCTAAAAATGATGTAAATCCTAATCCTACCCATAATCCTAACCATAACCCTAAATCCTAAACCTAACCATGATTCTAACCCTAATCCCAACCAAGACATAAACCATAACCATAAAATCTAACTATAATCATAAACATAACCACAACACTGCTCCTAACCTTAAATGCTAACTAAAACCAAAACCCTAACCCTAACCATAATCCTAAGCTCCCACTCTAAAACCTTACCCTATCCATAATTGTAAACCTAACACTACATTTAACCATGATGCAAACCCTCACCATAATGTTAATCCTAACCCTAAACCCTAACCATAACCATGATGTAAACATTAACCCTAACCCTAATCTTGATGTAAACCCCGACCATCAATTTTAACACTAAAACCTAATAATAATCCTAATCCTAACTATAACCATAATCCCAACCATAACTTACAAATCTTAATTGTAATATAACCTTAACTAATATGTAAATCTTAACCCTAACCATGATGTAAATTTTTTTTTTAATCATAATAGTAACCCCTAACCCTAACCTTGATGCTAACCCTAACCATGATATACACCCTAACCATTATCATAACCCTAACTGTAATCATAACCCTAACCATGATGTAAACCTTAACCCTGACCATAATACTAACCTTAACTCTTATCCAAAACATAACCATGGACCAAATCCTAATCCTAACCATACCCCCAGTTATAATTCTAACCCTAACCCTAATTGTAATTGTATACACCTAAAAATGGTCTGAAGATAGTTAATTAAATACACAATTATTTGATTAATTCCCCTTCCCAATTAATTGAATTCACAAGCAATTTGATTAATTTCTCTATTCATCTACTAGTAAATAAATCTACATGATTTATTTATATAGTTCATCTCACATCCCCTTTTGATTAATTAATTCTCAATTAATTAATGTCTCCCCATACTAATCAATTCTTCTAATCCCTAATTAAGATTAACAAACTCAAGTTTGTTGAGATTAATTACTATTTTTCTATTATTTGAATTTCTAAATTCAAATGAACACATGGCTCCTAACTTTAACGACCCAACCTAACCATCCCCTAACTTAACCCATTCAATCTAATCTTGGGTCTAACTAAACCTATCCTATCTTGCACATTCTAACCTCCTTATCCTAACCTCTCATGGTGTGGATATTCTCTTCTTGAGACACATGGCACTTTTGCCACATGTCTCCTCCCTTGGACACTTGCCCTCTCATGAGAAAGACTCCTTGACACTTGTCACCACAGAGATGACAAGTGTCCCTTCCTCCAACCTCTTCTCCAACTTCCTCAATCTTGGTCGTTGATATCTTTAGATCAAATCTGGACCGTCGATTCCAGCCACCTCAGCTTTGGCCATGGAATTCCTATAAATACCCCTCATTTTGGAGCAATATGGATCCCATCTCATATCAATTTAGGCATCATTGCTATAGGCAATTTGCATTTCGATTATCTAGTAATTAGATTTGGAATTGATCATAGCATGTTAATCTAGTTTCTTACATCATGCATTTCATATCATCTCCATAGTCAATCATGATCAAATAGCTACTCAACTCTTGAGTTGCCACTTTAGAGGTCATTGCTCCGTTGAGAGCTCATCAATCCAACACCTTCAAGGTCCTCAAGAATAGAGGAAAATGGGACATTTCAAGGAAGGCATATGGTTTGCGTCTTTGATTTAGTTTTTCAATTAAGCTTTTCAATTATGTTTTTATTGTCTCATTATATGTGTATGCCTATCTTATACTAACTACATTTTTAGCATCACATTAATTGGCACCCCATGGTGACCAATTAATCGGCAAAGTTGGTGGCGCCTATGACGAATTTGGTCATGATGGCATGTTAAAACATGTCATCATATATATGTATATAAATTTTAATCCACGTGTGGCGAGTCACTTGTGTGCTGAATCAGCTACAAAGACCATGCCACCAAGAACGCTAAACGGGTTAAGGAATCTTTTATTGGAGTGTCGTTCACATTAGATAAATACTAAATATTGGTAAAGGAAAATGACATTACGTTCGTCCAATCTAACCAGAGCTACATTGTAGCGTAGTTCTTGTCATTGTCATATTTGGTAGGACAATTTTTTTTTGAGGTTTGTTATTATAGTTATTTTATACATTTTTTACATAGTCTAGTTGTTATTTACAATCATAATTAAGCAGTCATTTTAATTATTATAAATTTTTTTGTTGGGAGCTTCATTATTATAGTTATTTTGTACATCTTTTACATAGCCTAATTGCTATCTACAATCATAATTAAGCAGTCGTTTCAATTATTATAAATTTTTTTTGTCTTTAACTTGAATCATTTCTTCAAACAAGGTTGCAACCCTAAACTATTTGCATGAGTATCAGGGCTATTGTTGAAAATTGAAGATTGGACTAGAGTTGTATGGAAACCATCACAAGATATATGCTTTCTTGAACTCTAAGAATACAAGTAAAATATGCTAGTTATTGCACAACTTTAATTTCTATTATTTTTAACCTCAAAAGCTTAAAAATCAAAACAATTCAACTACAAGAAATATGCTAAACATTTAACTCACACTTTGATTGGAGGGGACTCCTTTGAGATAGGGAGTGCTCAATGCCTATACATCAAAGTTAAGTAAAATTATGTATTAAAAAATAAATAAAAAGTTTGTGAAACTATTGAAATTTGATGCATAGGAATTAATTGCACATTAAAAAAAGAATTAGAAGCAATAATTTAGCAAAAAAAATGTGAATTTGAAGGTTCACAAAACTAACCCTAAACCCTAACCCTAACCCTAAACCCTAACCCTAACCCTAATCATAAGCCTAAATTGAACCATGATGTAAACCTTATCCCCAACCATAGCACTAACCTTAACCGTAACGCTAACCATATCCATGATGTAAACCTTATCCCCAACCATAGCACTAACCATAACATTGTGAATTGTGATGTCAACCCTAACCCTAAACCCTAACCCTAATCATAAGCCTAAATTGAACCATGATGTAAACCTTATCCCCAACCATAGCACTAACCTTAACCCTAACGCTAACCATAACCATAATACTTGCCATTAAATAAAGTTTAATATATCTTAGATTTTAGTATTTTCTTTGATCTTGTAGCACGCACACACACACACACACACATATTATTAAAAATAGTCTAAATAGATATATTAGATTTCGTATATCTCTGTATAATAATATAATAATACAATAATATAATAATATAATTTATTTTAATAAAAAGATAGTACATAATTATATATTGATTTATTTTATGTTTTCCATCTTGCCGCGCAACCGCTACTAGCATATGTACCTTAAATTTTAATTTAATCTATATAAAATACGCAGAGAGATATCTCTCTCAAGGTGCTTATTTTTAATGAAATTACACCATAGAGTCAGATAGGCGCCTCGAGAAGGATATCTCTCAACGTATTTTATATAGACTAAATTAAAATTTAAGATATACATACTAGTGATTAAGATTGTTCTGTTTAAAAAAAAAATTATGATGTTGAAGTAAGTATATAAGATTGAAAGATGTTTATGGAAGATTTAAGAATATCAAAATTAGGTTTTGAAATACTAAATAAGAAACGAGACGAAAATGTGCGGTGTCTTGCAAAATCTAAATAAACTAGATACCAAATCTTATCATTCCCTGGAATTTAGCATTAAGTAGGCTCATTTAAATATAATTCACGTGCAAAGTCGTTACACAATACTATATTCTTTAATTAAAAACACGTGCAAATTCATGGTATGACCTCGCTTGGAAAATGAGTTGATAAAGCCAAGCTTATAAATAAAAAATATATAGGTATGAGATTCGCATGGGCATATTCCTTTTATGTAGGGAATATTTGGGTGTCTTTACGACCAACGAAGCGTCGTTTCTGATATTACCAGAATTGACCACAAATTTCAATGCATCGCTTAACAAATAAAATGCGCCTCCCATTATTTCTAGAGAAGTATGTTTTTTAAGTTCAATGGTCCACAATATACCTATTAAACTTAGAATTGTGATTTTTGTGAAAAGGGAACTAATTTTGGTATTGTGTTTAGTTTAAGTATTTCTATTTTGGAATTATTCTTTTGTTTCTTATGATACTTTATAAATTATATGTGTTGTATTCAATTTTTCATTTCATAAGTGTAAAGTATAAAAGCCTTACATCATAGACTTGAATAGAAAGCTTTAGAAAATCTATAAATTAGGATAAGATGACAATATTTAGATTAGAACTAGAAAATTATTAAAATTATATACAAAAAATTATTTATCTTAAATCTCTAATTTATGATTAAAAGTAGTATTTAACTTATCATAGAATAATAGTGGAAACATCCTTACATTTTTTTTGAAATGAGGAGCGTAGGTCAGGAGTAGGGGCTTCAGGGGAGGCTGAAGGTGGGGAGGATGATGCAGACAAAGACGATGGTAATGCGGTGGAAGATTGGCTGCCGATGTGGAATGTTGTGTTCTCTCCCCATACAATCCCACCTCTGTGTGGTTTGGTGCGTATACAGAGAAGATGGAAGGCGGTTGGGGTTTTTCCTATTGTGTGTGGAGGGAGCAGGGTGTGTTGAGGTGGGTGGGCTTTTGCTGATGGTGTCTTTGCTAAAGATCTGGTGATTCCACTATGTGATCCTCTCTTTGGGTCATGGCTACAACTCTCCTCATCGTTTGTCCTTTCAGTTGGTGCTTTTGCATTTGGGGGGAAAGGCAGCGTGGGTTTCTTTGTGGGTGTCATTCTAGTTTCTACATTTTGGAAGGGGGATGAGGTGATCGTCCTTGTCATTGTTGGTGATGGGGACATTTTGCTTGTTGCTGATCTGTTCCGCTCTAGCTCGTTGGTGGTTTCTCTGCGGGCCTTACTTAAGGCTCTGATGATGGGGATGGAATGGTGGCTTTCAGTGCCCCTCACCTTCTTCCTCTTGCTTGTTCTGGTGGTATATGTTTTGATAAATGCTGAGAGCGTTTTTTCTATTATAATGGGGTGTCGTGTGGGGGTCTTTGTGTTTTATGGAGGTTTTCTTGTGGGTAAGTTTAGATCTTTGTTTTTGAAGGTCATTTGTGGTCTTAGACGGAGCTTCTTGTGCCCTTTGGACCTTTTTGAAAATTTGAGGAGAGGCTACCATCTTTTGGCTCAGTCATGTTCTTGCAAGATTTTTCTTTTGGAGGGTCCTTTCCTTGCAACCTCAGTTCTCTCTGGTTTGCCTTATTGAGGTGACCCTATCTCCTTTTGAGGTGGAGATGGATGGTGCATGAGTAAACCTCACTCCTATTTGTTAGTTAAGATGAGAGGGGGGGGGGGGGGGGGTGAATCATAAAAACTCACAGTACAATATATTCACCAGATTCAACCTCGATAGCCTTTACTGATATGCAACTATGACTGTAAATCATTCAATACTCATAAACAGATACACTTAAAACATCATAACACATTTAACACTAGATTTAACGTGGAAACCCAAATAGGGAAAAACCACTGTGGGATTTTGGACCCACGAAGAAATATACCCTTCTAGAGTATGCTTGGTTAAAAGTCAATCCTGTTACAGATTACAAAAACACATTGCTAGATGTGACCCGGTTAAGGGATTTCCCTTAGACTTGTTAGAGTCTTGCACTTTGTTAGAAGTGACCTTGTCAAAGGATTTCAAACACTCATTTAGAATGTTACCTTGCTAGAGGGTTTATAAATAAGATTGTTAAGTCCACTCGGTTAAGAGATTTCTTGTCACTTACAAAATAAATAATAGTAATAAAATATATCTGCAACTTCACATCTGAAATGCTAAAGCAGATTCTATGTGCTCAAAAAAATCTTGTCATAAGACTTATCTTGCTTCTTGCTGGGCTTCTCAATCTATTCTTCAATCAAATCTTCAATCTTCTGTGCTCGGTGATCATTACTGTAGTGTCACTATTCTTCTATTTTGCCCGCTTCCATTGTTCATCAACAGTTTCATATTTATGAACAATACCTAACCACTTAATCTCCTTGATCACATTTCCCATGATCAATCTTAGCCATCAAATCTTCAAACGTGACTAGGTTCATTGTATCCTTTGATCTGAAAATGTTTTACCTCACCTTGGAACTTGTGCTAGGTTATGACCGTTCAATCTACATTGTAGATCTATCTCTTGTATTTTCAATGTCGTAGATCCTTAACAAACTTCTTGCATGACATACTAATCATCTGATCGATTCTAGCTCATTGGTATTTTACATTTAATAATGTATTTATCCATCTAATGCATTCTGTTATTACTCAGTTGTTACTCGGTAAATACTGAACTTCACTCGGTAGATATTCTGCCTTCTTTAACCGATAGTGATAACCTTAGGGTTTACCGACTAGCAACTTGCTCGGTAGCATAGAACAGTATCAAGCCTTAACTAATTCTATAGTTTGAAATCTTTTCTCCTTCTTGTTCAGTCTTTGAATACTCATATATAGGATATCAAAACAATCAAAACAACATAATCTCATCACTGTCTAACTCGGTAATAGTTGCCCATTGAATAACTTATTATTCCCCTTTTATTTTCACAGTCATTATGTGTCTCTTATCGATATCTTTATACTTATCAAAACATACTCATTAAGATATGACAACATCATACTGAATCAGAAAATCAATTGCTTGACATCAATGACAAAATAATATTATTAAGATAGTAATCATCCTTTCTCAATTATATCAACAATCTCCAACAACCTTCTCAATATCCTCATACCAACAAACTTACTGAGATGCTAACAATCTCCCCCTTTGGCATTGATGGCAAAACCAACTTTAATGGCAATACCAACTTGATTTATTTCAATTGATTCGGATTTGCATTGTTGTTTAAACTTCTCTGAAATTTTCTGGAATTCTCCCCCAGTCATTAGTCTTCTCCCGACTTCTTCTGTTAGTTCCTTACAAACTAGTCTTCTCCCCCTTTGACAACAATGCCAAAACAAAAAACTAATTCATGATTTCTTCCTTTATGAAGTGATTTCCTTGCAGTCTCATTCACGATCAGAGCATCTTTGTCTTCAATCACTTTTTCTTGCACAACTTTAGGCAACCTTCTAAAGTGTGTAAAGCAGCATCAACTCATAAATAGTTATCCTTTAGATTCATAGAATTGATGCTTTCACCGAACTCTGTTAGTGAGTACTAGATAGGGGTAAGACCCCTAACTGACTTCTGAGATATTCAAAAGTGTCCCTTGGCAATGGCTTTGTGAAAATATCTGCTATTTGTTCCTTTGAACTGATATATTCCAGCACAACTTTCTTCTCTTGAACTTCTTCTCTGAGATAACGATACTTTATAGAGATATGCTTTGTCTTAGAGTGCATTACTGGATTCTTTGAAATGTTAATGGCACTAGTATTGTCATGGAATATAGTTATTGGATCGGTAACTTTCTCATTCATACCTTCCAACAGTTGTTTGATCCATGCTATATTGGTACAATTCAATGCTGCAACGACATATTCAGCTTTAGCTGTTGACTGTGAAATGCATCCTTGTTTTTTGCTAAGCCAACTTACTAGTCTATCTCCCAAAAAGAAAGCTCCACCGCTTGTGCTTTTCCTGTCATCAATGTTCCCTGCCTAATCAGCATCAGTATAGACTTTTAAGTCAAAAAAATTTCTCTTTTGATATACTAAGCCATAATCTTCAGTGCCTCTCAGGTATCTAAAAAATTCTCTTGATTGCTGTCAAATGAGTTTCTTTGGGATCTGCAGAAAATCTTGCAACTACACCTACTGCATGTGCTATATCTGGCCTGCTGTGAACCACATATTGCAACTTTCCAATCATAGATCGATAAAGTGTCTCATCAACAGATGTAGATTCATCACTCTTTGATAGTTTACAATTGGTAGTCATAGGAGTACTTATAGGTTTAGAATCCTCCATTCCAATTTCTTCAAGATTTCCTTTATATACTTGGATTGAGTAATGAAAATCTCATTTTTCATTTGTAGTATCTGTAAACCTATAAAATACTTTATTTCACCGATTAATGACATCTCAAATTCTTTGCACATTTTATTTCCAAAGTTCTTGCATAAGGAGTCATTTCCACAAAAAATAATATCATCAACAAATATGGCTGAAAGCAGTATTCCATTGTTTTCATCATTTTTCATATACATGTTGTTTTCACTTGTCCTTATAAATCCAATCTTGATCAAATAAGAGTGTAGTATTTCATACCATGCTCTAGGTGCTTGCTTTAAACCATATAATGATTTGTTCAGCTTACATACCTGATCTTTATTCTTGTCTTCAATAAATCCTTTAGGCTATTCAATATAAACTTCTTCTTCTAGTATACCATTCAAAAATGCAGATTTAACATCCATTTGATATACCTTGAAATTTTTGTAATCAACATATACCAACAATGTTATCACTCCTTCAAGTCTTGCCACAGGTGCAAAAGTCTCACCATAATCAATTCTTTCTTCTTGAGCATATCCTTTGCAAACTACTCTTTCTTTATTCCGAATGACCTCTCCTTTTTCATTTAGCTTGTTTCTGAAAATCCACTTTGTACCGATTACATTTTTCTCTTTTGGTCTTGGGACCAGTGTCCATGTTTCATTCTTCTTGATTTGTTCAATTTCTTCTGTCATAGCATTTATCCAATCTTCATTACTAAATGCTTCTTTTACTATCCTTGGTTCAAATTCAGATATCAGACATGTGTTTTGTCTCAGTTTGTTCCTTGTCATCACTGGATCATCCTTATCTCCTATAATCTGACTTGATGCATGATTTCTTCTGACATACTTGGCTAATATAGGCTTGGTATTCTCTATTTGATCTTCTTCATCACTCGATAATTGAGTATTTTCTTCATTTTCTTCATCAACTTTCTTGGTAGGATTTCTCGGTTGAACATAAACAAATTCTTCGTAATCTTCTGGTTCTTTGGAATTTCCTTCATCATTTCTTTCTGCAAATTCATCAATTTTCACATTTGCACTTTCCACTATTTTGTTAGATGATTTGATCAGACATTTAAATGCTTTACTTCTAGAAGAATAGCCAAGAAATGTTCCTTCCTCGCTTTTCTGATCAAACTTTCCATTTCTGTCATCTTTGTGAACATAACATCTACTTCGAAATATTTTAAAATAACTTATATTAGGTTTCTTATCATACCAAATTTCATATGGTGTCTTCAAAGTTCCTTTCTTCAGTTGTACTCAGTTCAGGGTGTAAACTGTAGTGCTGATTGCTTCTCTCCAAAATGTTTGAGGTACCCTCTTTTCTATCATTAGGGTTCTGGCACAATCTATGATTGATGTGTTTCTTCTTTCAGCTATCCCATTTTGCCGAGGTGTTCTCGGTGCAGACACTTGTCTCTTTATACCATGATCATTGCAAAATAGGTTAAATTCATCAAAAATGAATTCTCCTCCTCTATCAGATCTTAGACATTTCAACTGTCTTCTTGTTTCTTTTTCAATTCTAGCCTTATACCATTTGAACATTTGAAAGGCTTCTGATTTTTCTTTTAAAAACATAACTGACATCATTCTTGAGTAATCATCCACAAATAATATGAAGTATTTATCTCCATAATAACTTTGAACTTTCATAGGACCACAAAGATCAGTGTGCACTAGATCTAAAATTTCTTTAGAAGTGTAGGACTTACTTGTAAAGCTTGACTTTTTCATCTTACCCATCTGGCATCCTCGACATATTGCATTCTCAGGTTTTTCCAGGCTCGGTAGTCCTCTTACTAGGTGCTTCTTACTTATTTTGATCAGGTTATCAAAATTTACATGACAAAACCTTTTATGCCATAACCAGGTATCTTCTAGTTTAGCATACAAACAATTGTTTTGAGTTGAGTCAAGATGAAATGTATTACCTTTTGTTTGTGTCTCGGTAGCAGCCAACTTTCCATGTTTGTCATGAACTTTGACACTTCCCTTCTGGAATTCTATTCGGTATCTTGTATTGTTTAGTTGTGCTACACTCAACAAATTGTATTTCAAACCTTCAACCCAGTATACATCATCACATTTAGCATTGTCAAGAAGTGTTATAGATCCTTTACCTTTCATCAGACATGGTGCATCATTACCAAATCTTACATATCCTCCATCATAGTCTTATAATTTAACAAACGTGTGTTTATCACCTGTCATGTGATGAGAGCATCCACTATCTATGATCCAAGAATCATTTTTATTAATGTGAGATATTAGGGCTTTTTCTTCATACCTTTCTTCATCTGATCCATTTTTGATAGCCACATAAGCAACTTCCTATGTATCAGTCCCATCAAATTTATCATCGTTGGATTCCTCATCAGCTACTAGGCATGTCTTTCTATCTTTCCTTTTGAAGTCTCAGTGTCCTCTGTATTGGTTGTCTTTCTGTCTGTCTTCTCGGTATTCTCTCTTTTCACTAGATTCTTTGTCAGGACAGTTAGAAGCCATATGTCCTATTCTATCACAGTTAAAACATTTTAAAGTCAAATTTCCTTTATACTTACCTTTGCCTCTCGGTAACCTTCTGGCTAATAATGATTCAAACTCTTCTTGCTTTCTGATTTCTTCACATAGTTTGTGTACCTCTTCCATGTTTTTGTGAAATCTTTCACTTGCTCCACTATGATTTCCTTCAGTATAATTATACATTCTATCATTTTAATCATCAGATTCACCAATATGAAAAGAACGAAATGCAGATTCAACTTTATTTATCGAGGACCCACTGTTATCATAATTACTTAACCCAAATGCATGCAACTTACTGATAGTAGCATCCAAAGAGACTGGCATGTTTGGCACAAACCTTAATTCATTGATTGCAGAGACTCGAATGACATAAGCAGGTAGAAGTGTTCTAAGCAACTTACTTGTTACATCCTTTTCTTCAATAGTTCCTCCCGCTCCTTTGATTTGATTGACAATTTCCTTTAACCTTGTACTGTATTGGGTTATGTTCTCACCTTCATTCATTCTCATGGATTCAAGTTGACCTCTTGGACTGTCTACTTTTTCTCTTTGAACATGTTCATCACCGCCATACATAGATATAAGCTTGGTCCACATCGCTTTGGCATCATTGCAGCCTTCTAGATCATTAAACTCTGAGTCGGCTAATGCGGATGTTATTTCAATCATAGCTTGAATATGTTCTTGCTTAGCCTTTATCTCTTCCATTGTCATCGGGTAGGTGCTAGGTGCTATGTAATCATTCTCTAGATAATATGTTGCATATTCTCCAATTCTTGATAAGTACAACTTCATCCTTTTCGGTCATGTGGAGAAACTTGACTTGTTCAGCTTTGGTGCATCCCTTTTATACATCTTCGGATCTTGCCTCAACTACCTTTAAAATTTTCTTCCGGAGTCCAAAGCTCTGATACCAATTGTTAGTTAAGATGAGAGGGGGGGGGGTGAATCATAAAAACTCACAATACAATATATTCACCAGATTCAACCTCGGTAGCCTTTACTGATATGCAACTATGACTATAAATCATTCAATACTCATAAACAGATACACTTAAAACATCATAACACATTTAACACCAGATTTAACGTGGAAACCCAAATAGGGAGAAACCACTGTGGGATTTCAGACCCACTAAGAAATATACCCTTCTAGAGTATGCTCAGTTAAAAGCCAATCCAGTTACAGATTACAAAAACACATTGCTAGATGTGACCCGGTTAAGGAATTTCCCTCAGACTTGTTAGAGTCTTGCACTTTGTTAGAAGTGACCTTGTCAAAGGATTTCAAACACTCATTTAGAATGTTACCATGCTAGAGCATTTACAAATAAGACTGTTAAGTCCACTCGGTTAAGAGATTTCCTGTCACTTATAAAATAAATAACAGTAGTAAAATATATCTGCAACTTCACATCTGAAATGCTAAAGCAGATTCTATTTACTCAAAACAATCTTGTCATAAGACTTATCTTGCTTCTTGCTGGGCTTCTCAATCTGTTCTTCAATCAGATCTTCAGTCTTCTGTGCTTGGTGATCACTACTGTAGTGTCACTGTTCTTCTATTTTTCTCACTTCCATTGTTCATCAACAGTTTCATATTTATGAACAATACCTAACCGCTTAATCTCCTTGATCACATTTCCCATGATCAATCTTAGCTATCGGATCTTCAAACATGACTAGGTTCATTGTATCCTTTGATCTGAAAATGTTTTACCTTGCCTTGGAACTTGGGCTAGGTTATTACCATTTAATCTGCACTGTAGATCTATCTCTTATATTTTCGATGTCTTAGATCCTCAACAAACTTCTTGCACGACATACCAATCATTTGATCAACTCCAGCTCATTGGTATTTTACATTTAATATTGTATTTATCCATCCAATACATTCTGTTATTACTCGGTAAATACTGAACCTCACTCAATATATATTCTGCCTTCTTTAACCGATAGTGATAACCTTAGGGTTTACCGACTAGCATCTTGCTCGGTAACATAGAATAGTATCAAGCCTTACCTAATTCTATAGCTTGAAATCTTTTCTCCTTCTTGTTCAAGCTTTGAATACTCATATATAGGATATCAAAACAATCAAAATAACATAATCTCATCACTGTCTAACTCGGTAATAGTTGCCCATTGAATAACTTATTATTCCCCTTTTATTTTCACATTCATTTTGTGTCTCTTACCGACATCTTTATACTTATCAAAACATACTCATTAACATATGGCAACATCATATTGAATCAGAAAATCAATTGCTTGACATCAATGACAAAATAATATTATTAAGATAGTAATCATCATTTCTCAATTATATCAACAATCTCCAACAACCTTCTCAATATCCTCATACCACCAAACTTACTGAGATGCTAACAATCTCCCTTTGTGAAAATGCTAACACTATTGAGGTGGAGTTGGGTGCTACGGTGGAGGATGGGTGGTGTTGGTGGGTGATTGATGGTGTCATGTTCCTGGGCAATTGGGGAACAAAGGGTGGTATTTTATTTGGTTCTTCTCCTTTATCACCTATTGAGGTGGTGATATTGGAGGGTACAATTTTTTTTGCTCTGTTCTCTTTCGCATCTAGATTTGATTGAAAGTATTATTGGGGGGCTATTTTTGCCTTGTTGTTTAATTGGGAGGGAGATGGTGATGAGATTTATGTTATGTGCATGCTACTTTTTGCAGGGATCAATCTCAAAGATATGGTTGTGGGAGCCTAGATAAAGCCCATGATTATAGTTGAGGGAGCCTTGTTCCTTATGTTCATGTTTATTTAAAATATTTTGGGGTGTCTTTGGCCTTCTTTTTTGCCACCAGTTCTGTAATGTTTGATCTATCATGTTAGGTCATGGCTGGGTTGCTATATGTCTTTGATGTATCTTTATGCAACGTTCCTTTGTTGGTTGCGAATCCATGAAAAGTCCGAGGGTTTCAAGTCCCTTGAAAACTTGTTGTTTGAGGTTTTGGGTCCCCTCAAAACTTGTTTTCCCCTTAATAAAAAATTGTCATAGAATAATAAATAATTATTAAATAGCAAAAATATATGCTTGAATTCATATAATGCAAATTTATTAGGTTATCTAGCTTCTATCAATATGATTGTACCTAATGTTTATTCATGGTTTTTTGTGTGAATGTGTGAGATTTAGTTGGATCTAAATCCCTATATCACAAGGACACTCAATTTTGTTTGAGGTGTACATGTACATGGATATCCTAATAGTGCCTAATGAATCTTTCACTTATTACTATACCTTATTTATTAAGAACCTAGGAGGTTATTTCCCTCTAATAAATGTGTGCATAGAGAATACTCTTTTAGCTATATACATGTTGCATCACATTATCCATAATGGAGTACATGATAGAGGGTCCACATGTTGTTTATATACTTTCATCCATCTATTTATGTGTACTAATAGATTCTCCATGTGAATATTTGTGGCATGTTTTTGGATTGCAATCTACTCCTACCTAAGAGATATGGTGTTTTATGGGTGATTTTATTTACTAAATTGTTATTATGGTTTATCCTAAATTTTGAACTTATTTGTAAACTCTAACTAAGCCAACCAATAACCTAGATCTACAAACTAATTCAACACAACATCAATGAAGAATCTATCAAACATGCAAATACTAATGAAATCAAACAAAGTATACCTTTCACATGTTCAATAGGCTTGTCTCCATTGTTCTCCTATCCTTCATGTTCTTTTGTTTCATAATGGTTGCTCTTAGATTTGTGTTTTACTTGCACAAGAGCTCAATGAAGAACAAATGTGGTTGTGATGATGTATTCTTGTGATAATGTATGCTAGACCTACTTTTATAGAATGTAGGTATGCTCAAGCTAAGTGATCTAGAAAATGAGAGGAGGAAGCCTCTTTTTATAGAGATCATACTATTGAAGGGTAGGTAAAGATGACTTAGAAGTAGATTGAGAGTTGATAAGCCTTTGGACAAAATAAAAAGTGAATGAAGAAATAATTAAAACTTGTCACATGCCTATGAACTCAGATTATGATCCATGTGAACAAATTGAAGGCCTAGGATTAAAAGAGGAAATAGGTAAGTGAATTAATTAAATAAATAAAAGTATTTATAAAATTAATAGATGAAAGGGTTAGATAAATTAAATAAATAAAAAATGTTTATTTAATTAAGAGTGGAAAAGATTAATGAATTAATTAATAAATAAAAAATATTTGGTTAATAAATAGAAGACATTAGGATATAACAATTAATAAACAATAAATAATTATGTAATTAAAGGACAATTTTAGGTGTCTATAATTATCTACATTATAAGTCTTTGAGTATTTATTTATACATGGTTAATCCTATAGACACCTAAAATTGATTATTACATTTGATCAATTTATTCCTAATTCATCCTATTTCCAATCTCTATATTAATTAAGTAATATTATATTATTTAATTAATCTTCCCCTTGATCATCATCCTAGTTTATTTCTTCTATTTCACTAAACGACGAAGACGCTAATGAGAGAGTGTAAACCCTACTATCCCTCCTTATTAATCAGTCCCATAGAATTGTAGGGCGAACCATGAATTAATTAACTAGCCTAAGTTAAATATTTAATTTTTTATTATTTACCCCTTTTTTAATTAAAAAAATTATGCTTGGTAAACTTTTTAACGTGACTGGTGATGCTGGCACAACATACCCTCTGGCTCCACGTGAAGGATTTTGACCCGAAGCTATGAACTGGTGAGGCCACAAATGGGGAACCTCATCCCCACACTTCACTTGTTCAAATCCGCGAGCAAAATGGCCCATCGAAGACACAAGGCCTTACGAGCACAATGGCCCAACAGGGGTTTGAACCTTGGTGGCCGCTTCACCAACGAAGTGTTTAAACCGTGACACTACATGTCCGGAGATAATATATTTGCTAATCATCTACACACTTTCAATCCTTGATTAAGTTGGGTCAAATCATTTTCCCATCTACCCTCACCCACCTTGTCCTCTCTCTCATCTATTTTACCATTTTTAAAAAGTTCACATGTCCTTGGAGGCACGAGTCTTGCTTCCAAAATCACCTTTAAAGAATTTTAGTTTCTTTTATTACTCTCATGCGCACTCTTGGAAAAGAGTCCTTTATGAAAAATCTTCCAAGGCACCTTTATAGTACCTTATATCCTTAACACATCCTCATTATGCTAGATGGAATAATCTTATGCTTTAAGACAACCCAAACAATTTTGATTTTGATCTCCATCATTTATTCTAGTTCTTCATTTGATCACTCCCAAAAGCTATATATTCCTTTGATGTGGGTGAATTATTAAGGCCATTCTATGTATTTTGAGATTATTAAATGTATGGATGAATTTGTTGTAACTCCAAATAGTTAATAAATAATAATGTCTATTCATGTATCTAGGTGGTTAGAGTAAATGAGAAGATATTTTTTATTTTCCTAAATAAAGGGAGATTCAATTGAATTTGTTTTGAATTTAATTAGTCTCCTTTGATGTATAAAAGAATGAATTGTATTCAACATGAAATCAAGGCCCGAATATTTACTCATATGTAACAAAATAATATGTTTAGATGTATAGGAATTAATTTTTATGGAGCATATTAAATATTTTTGATTTTTAGTAAGATATTTATGCACTTGTATGTTCCATCCTTTCACACTTTAATATTTTAATCAATTACCTTTGCATGAGTGCATCATTACATGATGACTCTAACATAGTTCATTTTCATTTCATTTCATTTCATATTTTTTGTGATTTCTAGTCTTAATCCAAATGTTTTCTCGTATTTGAATTTTTTTAATCTTTTAAAAAATTATCATTCTCTTAAACACATTTTCTTGCACAAATTTCTAGTTGGTGGGACCCATGTCATAGGTCAATTTATAAAAATAAATATATTTTAAGGTTTTACATGTTGCAAGTTCAAATTGACAAATATAATTTGGTTCAATGATTAAATTATACTGTGAATTGGTGGTAGCATCTTGAAATTTGATGAATGTGCATTGGTATTTAGTGAATGCATTGATGAAATTTCCCATTTCAATGATTTTTCTCTTGGACTAATGAAAGAATGATGTATTCAATGGTTCTCTCAACATAATATATATTTGTGCATGAGATAAAATTTCAGTGAATTCACTAACAAATTGGTGACATTTCCTTGTCCTTGATTAGATATGTACATTTTGGGGTTAGGGGAAATTTGTTCCTTGTTTGGTGAGTATGCACTATTGGTTAATGACAAAACAACTATACTTGTTGGTTGATTTTTTTTGTATTCTATTCAACTCTATTAACTTTAGTAGACTGATAAGTTGACTCATCTTGTACTATGATCATTATAGAATTGTTTTGTATCCACACTTAGTCAAAGACTAAAGTATATAAAAACTAATAATGTATCTCTTATAGCCTCACAACTAAATATTCTTGTATTTATCACTAAATTAGGAACTAAATTATCATAGAGGGTAAATTAATCTTGGATGCCATGTTTTAGGTTATCTGATGACACATGATCTCTCCTTAAACTTTTTGATAAGCCTAGAGATAAAAAACCTCAAGTTGACTCTTGAGTCTTGTTGTATATTGTAAAGATAATTTCATCACATGTATGCTCTCTCATTGTTCTTCATACAGTCTTGGAGATCAGAAGTGCCATAAATATTTCACATTACGATGCCTACTTGGAGATGTTGTCACATCAAGGGAAATCTCAACTATATATTTTTTATGGGATATAGAAACAAAGGAGAAATTTTTTTTTACCTTGAGGAGTGGCCATTGTTGTTTGTGGATGGGTCCCAATATCCTCAATCTACTTAGGTTGGGTGGTGAAGAGTTTAGGAGGGACCCTCTTAGATTAAGATTCATAAAAAATCTGTCTACACACAAAATCTTCTCTAGTCACCTATATTTAGTATTCTAAGGACTTTGGTCATCAATTAGTGTGGTCCAAGTGATGTGTATCATATGTCAAAGTTACTCACAATGTACCTATGGCTATTGAGATAAGATTTTTTTTTAGACTGTAGGAATTGGGTATACCACCCCACTATAAACTGCAGTGTGTTGGGTAAAATTTTTAACGTGACCAGTGACATTGGGGCAATACGTCCTCCAGTACCACGTGTATTGGGGCAGACTAGAACTCATGACCTCAAAGGGTTTTTATCGTAAATGCCTCCACAATTTCCTGGAGCGTGTATTCTCATTCATTGCATCTATGTTAACATAAATAACTAGTTAAAATTCAAATGCATGCCTTTTTACATCAAAAACCTAAAGTCTTTTTTGACCTTTTTGCATAAACTTGCAACATTATGCCCTTTTTTCAACCTAGAACTAAAATAAAACATGAAAAGATACCTAACATGATCTTCATGGTCTTCTAAGAATTTATTTTTATAGAATATAATAAAATTAGGGTTGAGGGACAAACCCCAACTCTCTCACAAGCCAAAATTCCTCTAGAAATTCAAAAGTGCATTTTGAAGGGAAAATCAAAATTTAAACTTCTAAGCCAGATCAAGCACCCTAAACCATTACAAATCATCCCAATGTACCATAAATAGAATTATAACAACAAATTAATACTCTCAACATGACTGCATCACTATTTTATCTACTCAAGGTCGCCAAGATGCATCATATTATGACATTCTTTGAATGGTGCAACCAGGTGCATGTCTTGAATTTTGTGTGCTATGTTTTCATGGTTATCCCATGTTGTACCCATTGAGGTCTATTAAGACCTTTTGTTACATTGAGGCATTCCTTCTATTTGTGTTTCTCTAGAATCATGCCCAAAAAGGTCCCTTCATGACTGTATAATATGATGGATTAACCTATTGTTTGTTGAGTCAGTCATATACATGCAAAAAAGTGTTACCTTGGCTCTTCATACTAGTCTTTTTTTGCATATGATGTATTATTTATTGACACTTACGTCCATCCCATATCTTTTACATTCATCCCAATCATTGCATCACCATATTGTTTCATTTGTATAATAGGTCTGGTAGTCTATGCATCAATTAATCATTTTCATTTTTGCATTATCACTTAATTTCATTTAAATTAATATATATTTGTTAGTCTATGCATTCCACTCATTACTTTTATCATTTCATTATCATATAGATTCAATTTTTATAATATATTTTGGTCTATCATTGATCATTTTTATTGATTCATTATCATTTAGTTTATTTTAGATTTATATAGATTTGTTAGGATATGTATATTTTTATTTCATCATTTAATTATCCATTAGATACATTTTAAGTGAATTTAGATTTGCTAGTGTGTGCATATTTTCATCCATCATCATAATCATCATATAAATTTATCATGTGTCCATAAACATTCACAAAACCATGCATGCTCACCATTAGGAATATACATCATCGTAATCATATGTTATTATATCCATAATCATCCATATATAATGTACACCTAATATCATCCATTTCATGAGCACACGTGTTCTCTTGAACCTTCCTATCCTCTCAATGGAGCATCATCTTCCTCATCCTTAATTTCATAATCTTTCCTCCTAGTTTCTTTTTGAATGACTGGGGCATCTTCCCTAATCTAACCATTTTCTTTGAAACATTATATTTTAATTTTCTTTTAAACATTTCTACTTCATTACATCACTTCATAGAGGGGGAAATGTAGGAACATAAACTTGATCATTATATTTGACCAACTTATCCCTAATTCATGATATTTCTAGTCTCTATATCAATAAAATAATATTTTATTATTTAATAAATGTTCAGTATCTTGATTATCATCCGAATTCATCTCTTCTATTTGTAAAAGGAAAACTATATCTCCTCTCATGACTGCTATCTGACATATATATAGACCACAATTGGTAATCATCTTTTTAAAATAATGGTCTTTGAAAGTGACCATTCCAAGAAAAGAACTAATCAATTGTTCAAAATAAAATCAATAATGGTTTATGAGAGCCCGACTCTACATCACCTTGCATCACTATTAATTAATTGGAGGAATAGGGTTTCTTCCCGCTATGATCATGAGTTGGAGCTGGGCATCATGCATTTCGACCTTTTCTTCTTCTTCTTCTAACTCTAAGATGACTCATATATTATACTAAATTCCTTTTGAATTTCCAAGCTAGAGTCATCAATCTAGAAAGAATATCCTCTTTTGGGTCTTCAACCAATAATAGGTCAACTGAACTACAGGTGTGACACCTTCTCCTGTGAGAACCATTTTTCTCCATGTTGAGTCAGGTCGATAACTATTTATGCATTTATTTTGTTGCAAAATTTTGATGTGCACTCGATTAATTTACTTTAGGCTCGAGATTTCTAGCTGCAGCAATTTCACTTTGTAGAAGAAGATTTTCAACTTTGGCTCATCTCTCCTCTTTCTCTAGAATGGAAGTTATCCTTCTATATTCAATGTAATTTGTTATCTCTCTCCACACAACTTTGTTCAATTGATCAACTATGTCTTCTTGCTCCTTTTGGATCTGATTCAAATTAGGTTGAGCTATGGGAAATTGATCTTCATGGGGAAGCACCATATTGTTTCAAGATGGGGAATAATCCATATTGAACACTAAACAAAGAAATCCTGAAATGGAAGTAATTAAGATTCTTGAGTTCCCACTCCTCCAATAGACATGCGAGTTTGTCAGTCCCTTAGTCCTAGCCTAAAAGAAATAATTGATTTTAATTATCTAGCCATCTTTACCTCTCATCCACTTTCTTCCAAATTAATTAAATAAATAAATTCTATTTATTTCCAACATATCCCATCCTCCATTATTTTTTATTATCTCCTAATATTTACCTAATCTACCCACTAATCATGTGCACACACTTAATGCTTGATTAAGAGGTCAAATCCTTTCCCTACCTATCCTCACCCACCTTTTGCACTTAAACACATTTTCTTGCACACAAATTGTTATTATGAATGTGGTTATAAGTGTTATGTGAATATCCATATTTACTAGATCTATGAAAGATAATCACTTTAAAGATAACTATTGTTTTATGATTATGAATTGTCCATGTATTCACTATAAGCCAAACAAATGAACGGGGAAGATAAAATTTCTTCAACATGTAGATCTATATTACCTTTCTTAGTTATAACTAGATCTTGGATGGACCTCTAAATAATGCTTGAATATAACTTAACCAACATTATATATAAAATATTTGAACATAATACTTATTTATGAAACCTAAACTCATTATGAAAATGATACATTTGTTGATAAAAACGTATGCTTGTTTATATACTTAAAATGTCTATTTAAATTAAAAATAATAATAAAAGAATTGAAAGTTGTTAGGGTTTGCTCTATTCATCTCGACAAAACGTCGATATCGATGCATTTAAATATGAATCGTGTGCAAAGTTGCTAGATCATAGTATTCTTAATTTAAAAATCCGTTTGAAGCAGCAAATGTCAAAGTTCATAATAATCAGCTTTGAATTGAAATGTATTGATAAGCTCAAGGTCTATAAAAACTTATTCATGCTTCAATGTTTGAGCAGTTTCATTGCATCATTATCCTCATCTTCATTCCTTATCCATGACACCATTCTCCTGCCGCATATTCGTTTTGGTAGAGGCATATTTCTTTGCTCGATTATACATTATGCTGACTCGCCTGTCATTCACCCCAAGCAAATGCTGTTTTGACACCCTACTATTCCTCTTGTCTGCAATAGAATTGTACTTTACAACTTCAAACCCCAACAAGCCCAATCATTATTTGAATGAATTCGTTGGAGCAAGGGTGTGCGGAAGGTAATAGAAATCCAGTTGGCAGCACAAGCGGAAACAACAACGCAATAGATACGAGCTTTCCTCAGGAAGAAGACGGCGATTGCCCTCCACACCGCGGAACCAAGGGAGGACTCAGCATACCAATTTTGGCAGACTTGCTAGCCCTAATTGTTAAGGTACAGTCGCAACAGTCACATTCAATTTGAATTCTGCGAATGGCTTTTATAACCCTTTCAATGCGCAGGGTATCTCTTCTTCCTCCGATAATAAAAATGTAGAGGCGATATTGCTTCGAGATGTTATAAAAATTACAGAAAAGTCCGGCCTTTGTACTGAGATGGAAAGCCAGGGAGAAAGCTATGTGCGACGATTCGTAATGAAGAGGCTGCGCTGCGCAGGATACGATGCATGTATTTGCGAATCGCGGTGGAAGCAAGTTAACGGCTACCCTGCAGGTGATCTAACTGCACTTGGTTAATTTTTGGAAGGTGCATCGATTAAAATAAGCCTCCATTTATTTCTGGTCGAATTTATGTCTGATTTGATGCAGGCGATTACGAGTACATTGTTGTGAATATGGAGGCGCCTTCATTCAAGCCCAACACCGACGATCGTTTATTGGTGGACATCGATTTCAGGTCGCAGTTTGAGATTGCTCGGCCCACGGCAGAGTACAGTGCGCTGCTACAAATGCTGCCGAGTTGCTTTGTGGGGAGGGCAGATAAGCTCCGCGTGATGATCAAGATCATGTGTGACGCCGCCAAAATATCTCTGAAAGCAGAAGGATTGCACCTGCCGCCGTGGAGGAAATATCGTTACGTGGAATCCAAATGGCTGGGCCCCTCCACGCGCTCCGCTCGGCCCATGTGTTAGATGGAATTGGGTTGCACCGGGTCTGCCTTAACTCCCCATTTAAGGTTTACTTTATAAGAAACGTAAGGCCATTTGTAGAGACAATTAGGAATATAATAGCTTGAAAGATTGGCAGCCCGACGACTAGGTTTCTCTAGTCTCACTTGACCAATTCTCTATACGAACACCCTAAGAAAATGATACTTTTCCTAAGACCAAGAAAACCATAATCGAATCTCTCATAATTGTCAATCCATATTGCTCAAATCTTTTTAATATATATTTATTTGCATAAGGTCATAGATATGCCACTATGCTGACAAAATTTATTAGAAAACATGTGCAACTAAACTATGTTGTATGGGCTAATAAGACAATAAATTAAAATGATTTAGTTATTTCATTATATTAATATAGTCTACAAAATTTATTCTAGCTTTTTACTGAATTAAAAATCCAAAATCCCCACTCTTTAGTTCTTACATGTGAACTAGATGATAGAAATCTATAAATGCTAAACTTAAAATAGTTTTTTTAAAGATCTACCTTTGTGGGGCTTCAGCCCTAGCTCGCTCGGTCGTGGATCGCAACTTAAGGCATGGGTATGCTCCCCATGGTCTTGAGTTCGAGTCCCCAACTGTGTTAACTCTGTGTGTGTTGCTACCTTGTGAGCAGGTCGTACACACTGGGGGATTAGTCTCGCTTCGGCGAGGACACCTCCAGATTCCACAATAGTGAATATAAAAAGATCTACCTTTGTCCCCAATATGATTTCCAACTCAACAAAAATATTTATTTCTTGTGAATTTAGGTATCTTCAAAAAAAAAAAATATTAAAAGAATTCAACTAGATAGGTGACAAGGTAACCTTATTAGGGTTATATACACTTCATGAGTAGTAAAGAAATACCTCGAGTGAAATTATAGTGATAATGTCACTAGGTTTGAATATATGTCTAACTAACAACATTGAAATATCTACGTAGATCAAAAAGTTAGATCAATCATGTTAGCGTAAATGCTCACTATTGCATTGTTTAATGCTTAGTTTGTTAGCGGTTATGACAATTTTGGATATCATACAGATATACCAACTGTTTATCTCCATATGTATGTACATGCCTGCCTACATTCAATAACAATTAATCAAGTTTTTACCATTCTGTGTTTTCAAATCTATGTATCTTAATGCTTGGTTTGTAAAGACAAGTTTTAGCATACTCCAAGAAAGATAATACAAGAACAGACTTGGGTTTTGTGATATATAGAGTTGTTACTAACATTGGTCTTAATTTATTATTGTACATATTCATGTTTCTAGTATAATTTATGAAATTAGAGACTCTAGATTCTTAAAATTCTCTTATCCTTTAAATTCTTGGAAAATTTTTGTTTGTAGAGTCACCATTTGTTGATCCTTGTACACATGATTCATTTTATTTTTGGCAAAAATGTGGATCCTCCTTTTAATTTTATCTTATAATATAACAATTTTACCTACTTATCATTTCACATTCCGCTTTTAATATTTTGGGGGAGAATTATTGAAAAATTCATTATGCCTTAGTAAAATTAGACATTCCTTTTTATAAATTTGTAGACTTGTATAATTATACTAGAGTTTTAATTCTTTTTCTAACATCTTAGGGTCCTTGTTTTTCCCAAAAAGTATCCTTGTACTGGTAGAGATGTTCATCTATTTGAAATATAGTTTTGTAAATTTTATATACAAAAGAAGGCATTTTTATCTCACCAAATGATAATCCAAACACAGTCCAGTTTTGTATCATTTTCGTAGAAAATAATGAAAGTGTAAAAAGGGTTTTAGAGTAAATTTGTGTATAATTATGGAGATTTGAATTCATACAATTATAATTCTATGAAAATGTTTCTCTTATATTGATGGTTGCATATATGAATTCATTGATGGTAAAAAATAAGTTTAATCAACCATTTGATCACTTTGTAATAATATCTCAAGATCTTAATCTACTTAGATAACCTATAGCAATATCCAAAGTTAAAAGTAATTTATACAAACACAATTTGAATGTAAGTGAAGGGATATATTAGTCATTTTGAACTAGTTACACAACACATTTGAAGTTCAAAATATTCTAGGTAATTAGGGCTTCATGTTTATAGAATTTCTAATTTCCTTAATGTGATCATTGAACTTATAAGTAGATGTTTTCTTAAGTTTAACTGTTTAATTGAAAGGATTGGATCCTTAAAAGTTTTAATTTCTCTACAAATTCAAATTTTATCTTAAATTCAACACCAGTTTTACAATAAAATAGAATATTGGCAAATTGATCAAACCCCATGCCTAAAAATATAATAATGATACTCAACTCTGATTCACAAGTTTAAAAAAAAAATTGAATATACAAATTAGTGTAAATTTTTCCATCCAAACAAATATAAATTTTCAACACAACATCAATAGAAATCTACCATGCATGTAAATAACAATGAAATAAGAAAAGTATACTTTCACATACAAAGTTAGCATTGAGACAAGAATCAAATATTTGGACCTTTCTATGGTGTGGCTTTGGACACTCAACCCAATGATTAGATGGCGTGGGAGAATAGGTTTGACATCTTGCTAATAGTGGTTTGAGGGTGTAGCCCTTGAGCAATTTATTTTGATAAGTAAAAGTTCTAAAATAAAAAGTGTCAGTGCCAAATAGCACAAGCACTAAATGATAGTTAGCGATTGCTAAAACAAAAATACAAAAATAGAAACAAACTCTTATACCTAACATGAGGAGGTAGTAATCCATAAAGAAAAAGTTATGATCTACACAAGTGCTAATATAAAGAGTGTAATAACTAAAGCAAGTTTCCTATTTGAAAATTGTTAGTTCTCTATGAAAATAAAAAAAACTAATTGACAAAAGAGAATTTAGAAGCAAGTTGGTTGAAACCAAATTAAAAAAAATTGAAAACTTTAGGTAGCATACAAAAACATGATTATAAATGAAGACAAAGTAAAAATTAGAATGTATGTACACATATACTAATATTCTTAGCACAAGTCCCTAGATGCAAAAGTTCTAATCAATCTAATAGAAGTCCTAAAAGATAAGAATCACTAAAACAATCATATAAATGCTAGTCTTCATAGCGAAAGTGCTAATCCATAGAGTGCAAGTGCTATTCTACAACTTGTGACATGAAAACTCAAACACACACACACACACACACACACATAAAAAAAATGAATTTTTTAGGGACTTGGGTCCCTCTGAGAATGCCAAAATGGAGATAAAGAAAATGTAAAAGATATAAAATAGATAAAATTATGAATTACACTATCACCTTTTTTTTTATCTTCTCATCTCATGGATTGAGCTAAAGTAATGCATAATCTTTCACTTGATTTTCTCCATTTTATGTTGTGTAGTTGGGTGGAATGTGGTTACTAAAACCAAAAACATGATGTTGATCAGATGATGATATATAGGTGAAGAAAATAACAACATAAGTGTAAAATAAGAATATATGATCAACATAGGGGAAAATACTTCAATTTATAGATTTTTTTTCTTCTACTTCTAATTAAGAAGGTGTTGTCACATGAATCAATAATTGAATCTCTAGGAAACACCATAAGATGGGAAAGAAGACCATTTTCCACCAATTTGAATAAGACTACTTATGTGATCCTCCTCATTTTGTGATTCTTGGTTTTATGTTTATGACTAACTTGCCTTCTAAATTACATCATGTTGTGATTTTTAGTTTTTTCAATTAAATTAAGAATTGTGATTTTTGTGAAAAGGGAAGTAGTTTTGGTATTGTGATGTATTGATGTATTCTACTCAATGATTTTCACATTATGATTGTTTATTTTTCTTACAAACTTTATATGGGCTATGTAAAGAATTTAAATCTATTATTATTTTGGAATTGAAGTTTCTTCTCTAGATACTTATTTTTCTATTTTCTAAATTCTAAGTATTGTATTAAGTTTTTGGGTCTGAAAGGTGCCAAGTGTAGAAACCTTTTATAATAGCCTTGAGTAGAAATTTTTGGATAAGCTACAAATCAAGATAATACAACAATTATTTAAAAAGTATTAATAAAATCGAGAGAGGCTCGAACCTTACATAACTGCAGCCATGGTGACAAAACCTAGGACTCGATGTTCACGAGGAGTGAGAACCCATAATCAAAAACCTGCTTCTAACTAGACCCAGTAGAAGCCAGCAAACTAAAAAACCCAAAACTAAACAGGAAACTAGACTCAACCAGAAAAACCAAAATAACAAAAAGAAACACTCTCCCACTGAAAGCAGAAATCGATGGCTTCAAACTGACGCTTCAAGCCCTGATATTGAAGGAGACTCAAAATGTCTTCTTTTTCATAGCTTGCCTCCTAGATATCTCATCTTAAATGTCCTAAAGAGAAGTGGTGTTATTTTCTGTGATTTCTTTGTGTTTGTCAAACATATTCTCCATAATACAACAATTGTTATGTAACAACTATAAAATTATTTAAGTTATCTAAAAAAGATTTTTTTTCCCGTCTCTAATTTATTTTTTAAGAATACTATTTGATGTATCATAGAATAGTGAGTACTTCTTATAGTGGAAATATAAGTTTGAGTTCATATAATAAAAAATTAATAAGTTTATCTAACTCATATCAATATGATTTCATGATGTTTTTCATAGATATTTATTAATCGTTTTTTTGCTTAATAGGTTTGAATTTTTGAGCCTTAGCTAGATCTCAATCCCTACATCACAAGGACACTTGAGTTTTTTTGAGGTGTAATTAGATGAGTATCCTAGAAGTGGCTAATAAATTTTGTAATCATTTACTATACCTTATATATTAGGAACATGGCCGTTTATTGTTCCCCAAGATATGCGTGTCTAGAGAATATTCTTTTAGTTATACACATGTTTCATCACATTATCCATAATGGAGTAGAGGATACATAGTCCACATGTTGTTTATATATTTCTTCATCTATATATTGTTATGTGTATGAGATACTCATTGTGAATATTTGTGGCCTGTTGTTGGATTGCAATCTAATTGTACCTAAGAGATAGCATGTTTTATGGGTGCTTATAGATTACTATTTTCACTAGATTTTTTTTTTGTACTCTAGAGGTATCCCTGTGACCCAACCCAATGCCAAACCCGCCTTACCTTGGACTTACTTACTGCCACGTTGGGGACAGGAAGGGGCGAGCTGAGGCGAGACTAGTCCTCTAGGGATGTACTTAGTCGCCTGCAAGCCACATGCATCAAGACTATTTTCACTAAGTTATAAGATACTTGATAAGGAAATTGATCTTAGTGTTACTCAAGGTACCCTTGAGAGTCTCATGATATGTAAATTAAAATAATGTATTCTTGTATGTGTTGGCATATGATGAAGCGGTGATAATGTATGTTGTCATTGATGTCAATAAGTGCTCAAGCAGGTGAACCGGTATGCACCGATATGAATATTGGAAGCGGTTATGGTCAACTGGGATGGAGTGGACCAGTGTCGGGGTTCACTAAGTGTGACTACTAGTTGGTAGTCTTAGTTCAGCTCTAGGGTTTTCGGTTTGGCTTGTGTGGTGCAACCGATGATGTTTTGTGATGAGTTAGTTAAGAACAAGGATAAGGATCAAGATGCCACGTCAACTATTTGCACGTGAAGGATTTCTTCGAGGATCTTGCATGTGAAGATCGAATGCATTGAATTTCTACCTCAGGAATGTGCATTTTTTTAGAGGTATGAGAAAAGCACGTGATGTGTTACTGTTTTCCAAATGTGGTGAAGATTGGAAAATGCAGAATGACTTGAGATCTATTTAATGTATTTGATGGTCAGGATTGGACCGCTTGTAATTGTAAACCTAAAATATTTAGGGTTTAGGGTTTATGCTACTGACCTAATGGTTGTCTATAAGGTCGATGGGTTTTTTTATTGGAGATGTTGGCAAAAGTTGTGTGTGTGTCCGTATGTTTTGATACTTGCCAAACCAGAGTGAGGAATCTGCAAAGTGTGATTGCAAAAGAGAGGAACTGAATAGGATCTGCCTTAGCAAGAAGTGTTGTTATCAAATCAGAGTGTTTTACCTATTGTCTTCTAACCATTTCAACAGAAGGTAAATCCCTTGACCAGGTAGCTTTAACAGGATTTGTTGTAAATTCTCTAACCAGGTGGCTCAAGTTCATTGAGTTATTTAAATCCTCTAGAGAGGTAACCTTTAACAAGGTTTCAACCTTTAACAAGATATATAGCCATCCCTTAACTGGGTGATCTCTAACAGGATCGTTTCCTAACAAAACGTTTATTGTAAAGTCTTTAACCGAACTAGGTTCCTAACAGAGTGGACTTCAAAAGCATTCACAAACAATCTTGTGGGTATTCATCCCCACCATGGTTTTTCTCATTTGGGTTTCCATGTGAAAAATCTGTGCGTCATGGGTTGTGAGTTTTTCATGTGATGATTGTGTGATTCAGATTAAGTTAGATATGTATGCAGTGTTAAATGGTTATGGTATTATTGATACAACTCATGCATGATTACATCAGTGAAGTAGTCATCAAGATTTCAGATCTGTTGCATGTTGTCTGAAGTACTTCTAGTTAACCGGTATTGCTATGGTTAAGTTCAGTGGTGAAGACAACCGGTCAGCTGTGCTTTGATTTGTCACAGTGTCTAAACAAGTTTTTGTATGTACTGATTCACCCCCCGCTCTCAGTACCAGTTAGGACCTTAGTAGTTCATCATTATTCATTAATTGGTATCAGAGCACATCTAGGTCTTCGGTGCTTTAAGCTTAACCGCTTGAGTCAAAAGATCTTGTTTTAATGATGAAGAGGGAAGGTCCTAAGTTCAATAGGGACAACTTTACAATATGGAAGGATAGGATGAAGATATATATCAGGATTTTGGGTGCACAACACTGGAGCTATGTTGAGAATGCCTATGTAATCCCCACTGACACTCTAATCGATAATTAGAAAAGAGATACAAGAAAATGGGCAAGTCATGGAAGCGCTTATTAGCAGCTTGTCCGATGTAGAGTTTATTGATGTACAAGATAAGGAAAATCTGAAAGAAGTGTGGGACAAACTGGAATCCATTTATGGTGGTGATGAACATGTCAAGCAGGCTAAGGAAGAAAGCCTTAGAGGAAAGTTTGAAGATATGAGGATGGTTGAAGGAGAGACCATTCAATAGTATGGCATAAGAATCAAGATAGTGGTTGGAGAGATCAATAGCACTAGTGAAACAATTGATGATGCCACTGTTGTCAGTAAAGTTCTGAGATCACTTTTGCCGGTCTATGCAATCAAGGTTGGCACTATTCAGGAGCTAAGGTCTATCAACAAAACCAAGGTATCTTTAGACTCTATTATTGCAAAGTTGACTGCATATAAATTGAATAGCTATGATGGTAGTGTTTAGAAGACCGAGTCAGCCTTTAGAGCATTTGTTTCTTCTGCACCGACTAGGAAAGGAAAAGAGGTCAGTACCAGTTATGAATCTAGGCCAAGCAGAGATATGGATGATGAGGAGATTCTGATGGAGTTTGAAGCTCTTCTTGCCAAGAGACTTCCAAAAGGCACCGAAAAATACAAAGGTAAGGTTCCTCTGAAGTGTTTTTCCTGCAATTAATAAGATAGGACATATAGCTGCTAACTATCCTAACAATGACAATAAGGATAAACCAGAGAAGTTTAGAAAGTATAAAGGAGTAGGTAGGAGAAATTGTCTTGTTACAATGGATGAAGGAGTTACCGATGAGGAATCTAACGATGAAGAGAATGAGGACATAGTGTTTGTGGTTGTTAAGGAAGAGTTGTTTGACTAGAAAGCCCTTGTCTCACATATTGACAACTCTAACAAGTTGATCATTGATAGCGGGTGTTCTCACCACATGGCCGGTGACCGGAGAAAGTTTCTATCTCTTGAAGAATATGATGGTGGTGTTGTCCGATTTGGTAACGATGCACCTTGCATGGTGAAAGGAAAAGGATCCATCTCACTGAATGGAAAGAACAATGTGAATGATGTCTACTGGGTGGAAGGCCTTAAGCACAACCCTGTTGATTGTTGCTCAGCTGAACAACAAAGGACTCATTCTGGGGTTCAAAGGTGGAGTCTGTAGAATAATTGGAAAGAGTGGTGAACTTATTGCCATCGGTAAGCAGACCAGAGGAAACCTATTTTAGCTGAATGCTAAGATTAGTTAGTGCCTGATGGTGAAATTTGATGATAGTTGGATATGGCATAGGAGACTCTGTCATATAGATTTTGACAATATTGTAAAAGCTAGTAAGATCAAGGTAGTAAGAGGATTACCTTTGCTGAACAAACCGGAGAATGCTTTGTGCAGAGAATGCCAACTTGGGAAGATGTCATCCTCAACATT
This sequence comes from Cryptomeria japonica, assembly GCF_030272615.1. Classification (NCBI taxonomy): domain Eukaryota; kingdom Viridiplantae; phylum Streptophyta; class Pinopsida; order Cupressales; family Cupressaceae; genus Cryptomeria; species Cryptomeria japonica. Next base: position 992,758,543 of record NC_081407.1, on the reverse strand, counting down.
CAAAGGTAAGTCCTTATCAGCAGAGAACTTACTTGATCTAGTGCACATTGATCTGTGTAGTCCGATGAAAACTAGAAGTATTCAGAGAGATCGATACTTCATGATTCTTACCAATGATTGCTCAAGAATGATGTGGGTCACATTCTTGAAAGACAAGTCTGAGGCATTTGGAAAGTTTAAAGCCTTTAGAGATTTAGTGGAGAAGGAGAGCGGCAGAAGGATAAAATGCCTAAGAACCGATAAGGGAGGTGAATTCACTTCTGATGAATTCAATAAGTACTACGAGGAGAATGGTATTAAAAGGCAATTGTCTGCCCCAAAGACACCACAACAGGATGACATAGTAGAAAGAAACAACATGACTGTGGTTGAAGCAGCCAGAACTATGTTGATCCAAGGAAATGTCACTCACACATTTTGGAGGGAAGCGGTGAGCACTGCAGTCTATACCATGAACTAGGTACTCATTAAGAAAGGTAAAGACAAAACCCGTTATGAGTATTGGAATGGGAGAACTCCCAATGTGAGTTATTTCAAAGTGTTTGGGAGAAAATTCTATATCAGGAGAGGTGAGAACCTAAGCAAGTTTGATGCTAAGTGTGATGAAGGAATATTTCTGGCATATTCCACTAAAAGCAAAGCTCTCAAGTGCTACAATAGAGGACTCAGAAAGATTGTTGAGAGTATCAATGTGAGGGTTGATGAATCCCCTGAGAAGCCTGAGGAAACCAGCAACAATCAAATAGAAGATGAACTGGGTTTAGCCTTCTGGGAACCGGTTAAGAAAGAAATAAGTGACAAACACTGCAAAGACCTCAGTTTTTCTGTATTGGTAGAAGCTTCAGTAGGTGAAGAAGAAGATGAAGTGAAAAAAGAAGAGGAAAAGCAAGCTGAACCAACTACAGTCATTCCTAGGTATGTAAGACTACATCATGATCCAAAGAAAATCATAGGAGACAAAGATGCATGAATACTTACAAGGAGAAAGGTGAAAGAAAATTCTTGCATGATTTCAGAATTTGAGCCTAAGACCACTAGAGAGGCACTTACCGATGAAGACAGGAAAAAGGGAATGGAAGAGAAGTTGGACCAGATAGAGAAGAATGCAACATGGTCCTTGGTACCAAATGGGTCTTCAGAAATAAGTTGAATGAAGAAGGCACAGTGGTAAGGAACAAGGCAAGACTTGTATGCAAGGGATATGCTCAGGAAGAAGGAGAAGACTATGTAGAAACCTTTCACCCAGTGGCCAAACTGGAAGGTGTCCGAATGCTACTTGCATTTGCAACATTCAAGGGATTTAAGGTATACCAGATGTATATTGAGCAATCATATGGGTTTGCTTTGTCAGAAGATAGTGACATGATGTGTAGATTACACAAGGCCCTGTATAGATTGAAACAGGCACCAAGGGCATGGTACGAATGGTTACACTTTCATCTTGTGAAGATAGGATTTCAGAGAACAAGTGAGGACAACAACATCTACCTGAAAATTGAAGGTGATCAGATTTTGATATGTGAAGTATTTGTAGATGATATAATCTTCGAAGGAGATGATGACATGAGTCATGCATTTGCAGATGTGATGAAAAAGGAGTTTGAGATGTCTTTGATTGGAGAGATAAAAAATTTCATTGGTCTACAGATTCAACAAATGAAAGAGGGTATCTTCATTACCTAGTCCAACTATATCAAAGAGGTATTGAAGACCTTTGGCATGGAGGAGAACAAACCGGTTGGAACACCGATGTTGACCAGTTGCAAATTAACAAAGGAGGATGATACAACGTTGGTGGATGAGAAGGAGTACCGGTCAATGATTGGTAAGTTACACTATGTGTTGAACAACAGACTAGATATTGCTCATGCAGTAGGCATAGTGGCCCATTTTTAGAAGAGTCCAAGAGAATCCCACTTGGTAGCGGTAAAGAGGATTCTTAGATACCTGAAAGGGACAGTTGATCATGGATTGTGGTATCCATACAATGGTGACTTTGATCTCAAAGTGTTTACCAGTGCAGATTGGGCAGGTAATGTGGACGACCGGAAGAGCACAACCGGTGGAACATTCTTCCTTGGTGGAAGACTAGTCTCGTGGATGAGAAAGAAGTGGAGTATGTGGTAACATTTATGAACTGCACTCAGGCAATCTGGATGAAGCATGTAGTGGATGGCTTCAAAGTGACGATATCTGAACCGGTGAGTATTTTCTGTGATAATACTAGTGTAATAAATATTTCCAAAAATCTAGTATTGCATGCTAGGACCAAGCATATTGAGATCAAGTATCACTTCTTGAGAAAAAAGGTTCAAAATAAAGAGGTTGTATTAGAACATGTTTCCACTAAGGAGCAGCTAGCAGACATATTCACTAAGCCCTTATCGAAGACTACATTTACCTATCTGAGAGTTGAATTAGGGGTTCTACCCCTTCGTGAAGTAAATTAAAGATGTGTGCCTAACATAAGTTAGGTACTACCATGTCAAGTCTTACAGGATTGATGTGCTGAAGGATGCTACTCCATAGGGGGAGTAGCATAGTGGAGCTTGGAAGCTTGTGCCTCCACTTTGGCATTGCTGTCAAAGGAGGAGAAGATATATGATGATGAAGATATATGGGGGAGAAGATATATGTGTGAGAGGTGATTGAGCAAAGTGCACACTAACTAGTCTAGGTGGTGGTGATGATCTTTCAAGATTGAACTGGTATATGTCAATGATACTGAGCAATGATATATTGAGTATTTCCATCAATGCCAAAGGGGGAGATTGTTGGCATATGATGAAGCGGTGATAATGTATGTTGTCATTGATGGCAATAAGTGCTCAAGCAGGTGAACTGGTATGCAATGGTATGAAGATTGGAAGCAGTTATGGTCAACTGGGATGGAGTGGACTGGTGTCGGGGTTCACTAAGTGTGACTACCAGTTGGTAGTCTCAGTTCAGCTCTAGGGTTTCCGGTTTGGCTTGTGTAGTGCAACCAATGATGTTTTGTGATGAGTTAGTTAAGAACAAGGATAAGGATCAAGATGTCACGTCAGCTATGTGCACGTGAAACATTTCTTTGAGGATCTTGCACATGAAGATCAAATGCATTGAATGTCTACCTTAGGAATGTGCATTTTTCTTAGAGGTATGAGAAAAATGCGTGATAGGTTACTGTTTTCCAAATGCGGTGAAGATTGGACGATGCAAAATGACTTGAGATCTATTTAATGTATTTGACGATCAGGATTGGACCGCTTGTAATTGTAAACCTAAAATGTTTAGGGTTTAGGGTTTATGGTACCAACCTAATGGTTGTCTATAAGGTCGATGAGTTTTGTTATTGGAGATGTTGGCAAAAGCTGTGTGTGTTTGCATGTTTTGATATTTGCCAAACCAGAGTAAGGAATCTGCAGAGTGTGATTGCAGAAGAGAGGAACTGAAAAGGATCTACCTTAGCAAGAAGTGTTGTTACTAGATCGGAGTGTTTTACTTGTTGTCTTCTAACCATTTCAACAGAAGGTAAATCCCTTGACCAGGTAGCTTTAACATGATTTGTTGTAAATCGTCTAACCAGGTGGCTCAAGTTCATTGAGCTATTTAAATCCTCTAGCGAGGTAACCTTTAACAGGGTATATAGCCATCCCTTAACTAGGTGATCTCTAACAAGATTGGTTCCAAACATAACCTTTATTGTAAAGTCTTTAACCGGACTAGGCTCCTAACAGAGCGGACTTGAAAAGAGTTCACAAACAAGATTGTGGGTATTCATCCCCACCATGGTTTTTCCCATTTGGGTTTCCACGTGAAAAATCTGTGCGTTATTGGTTGTGAGTTTTTCATGTGATGATTGTGTGATTCAAATTAAGTTAGATATGCATGGAATGTTAAATGGTCGTGGTATTATTGATACAACTCATGCATGATGATATCGGTGAAGTAGTCATCAAGATTTGAGATCTGTTGTATGCTATCTGAAGTACTTTTGTTTAACTGGTATTGCTATGGTTAAGTTCAGTGGTGAAGACAACTGATCAGCTATGTTTTGATTTGTCAAATTGTTTGAACAAGTTTTTGTGTGTACTGATTCACCCCCCCCTCTCAATACCGGTTAGGACCTTAGTAGCTCATCATTATTCATCAGTATGTATTTTGTTTGAGTGTTGTAGTTTCTAATTGATCATTTTGAAAGTTTATTTTTGATGTTATCATAATGTGATTACTAATAATGTGAAGTGTTTGAGTGTTTATTTATTTGGTTAATCCTTATGAATGTGCATACGTGAATTTTATATGAATGTCAATATATAATGAATCTATGAAAGATAATCAGTGTAAAGGTACCTATTGTTTTATGGAATATTGATTGTCTATTTATCCATTTCAAACCAAGCTAATGGCTAGAGGGGTGTGGTTCCTTCAACATATGGATTCATATTAGCTTTCATATATGTAATGAGATATTAGATGGATTTTTAAATAATGCTTGGAATATGCTACATTAAATTTAAAGACTTCAATTTATAGAACTTAAACCACAATTAGATAAAAAATATTTAGACATATCACTTATAAAATTATATGTCATTATTAAAAAATTATAAAAAATAAATTTGTTGATAACAATGATTTTTTCCCCAATCTGCTGATCCTTGTTTATATACTTTAAAATTTATTTAATAAAGAATTAAAAAAGTTACAACACAAAAAGGGAATTGTTAGGGTTTGCACATTTCATCTTGACATAAATTCGATATGAATGCATTTAAATATGATTCATGTGGAAAGTTGCTGGATCATAGTATTCTTAATTTAAAAAACCGTTCAAAGTAGCAAGTGTCAAATTTCCTCACAGTCATCTTTTCTTGGAAATGAGTTGATAAAGCCAAGGTCTATAAAAAAATATCCATGCTTCAATGTTTGAGCAGTTGCTAGAAGTAGCTATATACCATGGCATCCTTATCCTCAACTTCATTCCTCATCCATGACAACATCTTCCAGGCGCATATTCTCTTTTGTAGGGGCATATTTCTTCAGACGATACAAATTAGTCTTTATATAATGCTGACTCGCCTGTCATGAACCTCAACCAAGCGCTGCTCTGACACACTGCTATTCCTCTTGTCTTGAAATTCATCGGGAATTGGAATTCGCCGCTTAGACCATAGAGCTAGAAATGACATACCCCTTAGTCCATCGCATAGTGTCCTAAGGGGTCATATGTGGTCCTAAGGGGTCACACATGCATTAACACATGTGTGACCCGTTAGGACCACATATGACCCCTTATAAAATCCTATTGTATACAACATGTACCCCTTAGGATAACATAGTGTCCTTGAACAGGTGATATGTCCAGTCATAAGGTGCCATGCATGTGTGTTCTAACACTGTACATGTGTGACCCCTTATAACATCCTAGTGTCTATGACATACGATCCGTTAAGATCACATGTACAGTGTTCTAAGGGGTTGAATATGTTGTCCTAAGGGGTCACACATGTTTTCTAACACATGCATGATCCCTTAGGACCACATATGATCCCTTATAACATCCTAGTGGACATACGACATTCCCCTTAGGATCACATAGTGTCCTAAGGGGTCATATATGGTCCTAAGGATTCACACATGTGTTCTAACACATGCGTGACCCCTGAGAACCACATATGACCCCTTATAAAATCCCAGCATGAACGACATACCCCTTAGTCCATCACATAGTGCCATAAGGGGTCATATGTGGTCCTAAGGGGTCACACATGCGTTAACACATGTGTAACCCATTAGGACCACATATGACCCCTTATAAAATCCTATCGTATACAACATGCACCCCTTAGGTTCACATAGTGTCCTAGAAGGGGTCATATGTCCAGTCATAAGGGGTCATGCATGTGTGTTCTAACATTGTACATGTGTGACCCCTTAGGACTGGACATATGACCCCTTATAACATCCTAGTGTCTATGACATACGATCCCTTAAGATCACATGTACAGTGTCCTAAGAGGTTGAATATGTGGTCCTAAGGGGTCATGCATGTGTTCTAACACATGCATGACCCCTTAGGACCACATATGACCCCTTATAACATCCTAGTGTACATATGACATTCCCCTTAGGATTGCATATTACAGATTTAATAATTTTATAATCATATGCCCATTACAAAAATACAATGACCTCTATTTTTTTGAGATATGGAGTTCAATAACAAACAATGTCAAAAATTTTAGAGAAGTTACATTCCATTTTGTATCAATGCCCATGTTTTAGTGAAGAAAAAATTTAGTTTTGATATACAGAAAAATATTTATACGTTACAATAAAATATAGGTCTAATTTTTTTTGTTATTGACTTATAAAAATTATATATCATGTTCTTGAATTTTTGTTGTATTTGATTTAAATGACAAATTTATATATGTTATAATTTAGTAAAGTTGTATGTATATATCTTTAATGATCTCTCTCTCTCTCTCTGAAATTAATGTTAGATCTCTCTCTAGATGTCATGATTTAAATGATCTCCTTCTCTCTCTCTCTCAAATTAATATTTTAATAATTTAAAATATATGTATGCGATCTATATATAGATAAATTTATATATGCTTTAATTTAGTACGTGATGTATATATATCTTTAATGGTCTCTCTCTCTCTCTCTCTCTCTCTCTCTCTCTCTCTCTCTGTCATGAAAAGGATCTCCCTCTCCCTCTCATTAATGTTTTAATAATTTAAAATGTACATGTATATATATATATATATATCTATTAATTATGCGAGAACTTCACATGTGTACTTTTTAATATTTAATGAGCTCAAGATTAATGATCTTTCTCTCTCTCTAGAATTTAACTGATTTTAATTTTTAACGTTTTAAATTGAATGCACTTCATGTGTGTGTGCTTACGTATTTATTTTAACTTTATGACCTACCTAGATAGATAGCATCCCAGGATCCACTTGCACAGGCTTCTAATCAGGATCCACATGCATAGGCTCCTGATCAAGAGATACACATTGATGATATAGATCCTCCACACCAGGATCCCCCATTGCCTGACATTGCTACCATTTTCTAGTATAGTGATTGTGAGCTACATAGGTTGAGGGTCATATAAGATGACCCCTGTACTTATGGCATGTAGAAGAGTACACACACATCCATTTTTGATAATTTGTTGAGATTGAGGGACCGCTTACTTTCTCACAACTCATTCTCACCTAAGGTTATGGGGATATTTATAGACAGTTGAGGAGTGAGGTGAGGGGTCCTAATTCTTTTGTTGATGTGGTGAGGGTGGTCTCAAAGGAGACCATCAAGGACAAATGTTTTCCATAGTATCAGGACAAGAGTAAGGTGAGAGGATATCAGGTCACGAGATCTATATCAACCCACAGGTTGCATCATGATTTACCAACACTTCTTAGTTGCCCATGGTCATTATCCTAATAACGACCAGATATCATTATACTTTGCACAATAGGTATTTGTTGAGGTTCATTGTCAGATGAAACCAAACTACCTTGATATTCCAACATATTATGGACATGGGAGGGGCAAGATTCCTAATAAAGATGCATATCGTAGGTGTGATAGAGATCTGCCTAGAAATAGGGACCTTGTTGGCAAGAGATTTTTGGCTGTAGTCCCAGCCCTCGCCCCCATAGAGGATCACATTGTGATTTATTCTTAGAGAGAAGAAATTGATAGGATTGGATAGATTGCATCAGTAGCAACCACCATATCATCTGAGAGGCTGGGCAGATATATGATGAGCCGACCACGTTCGAGATCATGCATCTTCTAGTCATGGGGTGGCTTCAGATTCAGATGATCAGTATATTACTGCTAGCATCCCCTTCCTAGATGAGGTAGCGGCTATAGTAGGAGGTCGTAGACATGTACAGATGCTGCAGTATTTAGCTGAGGACCTACTACATTCTTATCATTTTATTTCATCTTGACATGGGACACCATTGGATGCTATCAGAGAGGAGATTCTTAGTGATAGGCAGGCTACCACTACATCGACGCATACCCCAAGGCAGTCACAACATTCTCATCCCTCTACGCATGCTCCGGGCACTGACCCACCTACAAATCACTCTATTGCTGTAGAGGAGGAGATACAAGCTGATCAGGTCCATATCACAGATGAGGGCTTGGATTTATTTGAGGAGCAGCTGTGAGGTTTGAACCATATTGGGTTTATGGATATGATACTATAGTCAGACACTTCATCCATGATGCCTAGTCATCTAGTTATCCCCTTACACTCCTTAGTCATATGTACAACCAGAGAGAGATATGCAGGCACAAGTGAGGTGGTTGATATGATCATAGGACATGATCAGACTATACAGCCTACTCCTGATACACAAGTATGTACATGCATGCGTTGAAATTTTTACAAGATGTATATGTTGTAATGTACGATAAATGTATATATAGATCATTTAATAAATAATAGAAGTTAATTTATATCATTTAAATTGATCCTGGAGTAATCCTTATATATATATATATATATATATATATATATATATATATATATATATATATATATATATATATATATATATATATATATATATATATATATATAACAGTTAGCTCATGTCACTCCTAGCTTGAGCTCTGAGCGTGTGCGTAGGGGAGATTCTTTCGATGTTGTTAGTGAACAGGTTAGTTATGGTTTTTTGTATATATGTACATGTATGTATGTGAGTTACAATTTATATTTTAATTTTAATTTAATTCTCGTCAGATTTGATGTATGTTTCTAGAGATCTATATTTAATATTTAAATAAATTCTACTTTTGCAGGGGTCTATTGGACATCCAGACTCTCACCATGACTCTCCCTCAGATGGTCGCTCTTTTCGTGGCCGACATGATGCATGTTCATTTGTGGGACTTTATAGCTCATTTGTTTATCATTTTATATATGCATGTACATTTTAGACTTTCATACTATATATTCGTGCATGTATGAAGTTTAGTCTAGATTATACTTTATATAGTTTGTGTTTGATCAAATTTTATATTTCATGCATGTATGTTAGATTATGTACTTTATAGAGTTTGTGTTTGATCCTGGATTATATATATCATGTGCATGTATGGTTAGACTATACTCTATATATGTATAGTTTGTACATTTGATCCTAGATTATATATCTCATCATTTGTATTCAGATTATATATGATCATGCACACATGTTAGATTACTTAAACACTTTATATATATGATTGAATGCACATGTTCTCTAAAACTTTCAAATTTATATATATCTGTGACTGAATTTACATGTACATCATGTAAAAAGATTAAAAAAGATTGATATGTTTATAATTTAAATTTTACTACATGTAACATGTATACAATAGATATGCATTAGTTTAAAAGAATTTGTGAACAATATATATCCACTCCACTGTGCAAGCCATGAACAATATAAAAAATCACACTTGTTCATATCAAATGAACAAACTCAAGTTAATGAACATATTCAATAATTTAAATTCTAGGTGTACTAAATAGTTCACACTGGATGTACTTCTAGGTACATACTTTAAATAGTTCACAACACATCACTTAGTGGTTCAGACCACTCTTCAATTATTACACACATGTCCTAATTTAATATCAAATTTACACATACATTCCCATTTAAATATGCATTTTTAATTAAATTTACACATGAGCATTTTTAATTAAATAAATACATGTTCGAATTTACTTTACATACACGCTTTAAAATTATTTTAACAACTTACAAATTACATATGCATATATGCATTCAGAATTAGATAGACTATACATCCTAATCAACTGCATACATTAGGCCTTAACACATTTTCAACTCATCCACATGTCCCAATTTACTTTACATATGTGCACGTAAGTATTATTTAACATACATACATCCTAATTTAATATAATTGAGAATTTCATATTTAACTAAATAATATATGATCCACACAAGCCATATATATATATATATATCAAATATTAAATTCAAACACTTTAATGTACATAAATAATAATTTATCCAAGTTTCAAAACAAGTTAAGTTCTAATTTATCAAGTATTAATTCAATTCATGGGTTGAACCACATGTAATTTGGTTTACTAAATAGTTCATACCACATCAAGTGGTTTAGAATGCTCTTCAATAACACTTAATATTTTCTCATGATCTTCACTATCTAGTCTCCACTTTTGAGACCGCCCACGATGTTGAACTGTTTGAAGAATTAGGCCAACAACAATGACCAAGTGGCTATACTGATATACCTTGTTGTCAATTTGGTATTCAGTGAAATGAATCCCATGTTGAACAATTTTAACTTGTTTGAAATTTGTCCCTTGCACTACAATTGAGCCTGCATGTACATGTATATAAGAAACGAGAAACTAAAAATTTGCACGTAAGTGATCTGTGTACATATAAAAATGAAAACGTGTGCAGATGTGTGCATGTTTAAATAAATTTATTTAAAATAATTTAAACATAGATTGAATCAGTTCAAACCTGTGGGAAAGGACATTCCATCGCTCATTTCAGATTTTGTTAACTTCTTTCTCTCTTTTGTGCAACACAATAAATAATAACTAAAACCTTCTATATTTCCATCTTTTGCTATGACTGCAAAAATATCTCCTGCAATTTGAAACAAGTTAAATAAATTTAAAACATCATGTACTCGATTTAAAACTTATATATAATTTATTTATATGTACGCAACATTTTGTAAGGATATATATATATATATGTGTGTGTGTGTGTGTGTGTGTGTGTGTGTGTACATCATATACCATTTTTAATCAATCTTGAAATATGATCATAATCACCAGAAATCAAAGGAATGTCTTCAAAGATTTCATCCTCATTTGAATCCTCATATGTGTTAGAAACATCTAGTGGCACCAATTTCCATTCACTAACATATCCAAGCTCTTGGTTCTTGCAATCGGCATAGTTCTCCTATATGCAATCAGAACAAAAACATGAATAATCCCTAGTGTATAATGTCCATGGGTGATTATCTGTACTCATGACACAAAGCAAAGATCTTGTCCTCTCCATGCTCTTGCATCCATGCATAGATCTTCTATCCACATCTGCAAAATGTACATGTGTACACGAACATACATGTCTAGATCAAGTTGTTAAACTAAAACATTTGAACTAGGAACATTTTAAAATATTTTAAAAACATTTAAATAAAATACTAAAAGAGAACACGTACTGGTTATCTCCCAAAACAATCTATATGGAATGGGTCTGTATGTTCTCGATGATGATTCACCGGGATAATTAGGTTGCTCAAAGTGTTTCTTACACCATTCAACAACATCGTGTGCATCGTCTATATGATCTCATGTGTAATTTATTTGATTCTTTCTTAGAGCACATTTGATACAAGCTTCTGCACCATCATGTTCACCCTTTCCATGACCACTCTCAAAAAACTCCAAACATGTGGTATTTTATTATTTCGATGATAACTACATAGTGCATAAAATTGCCTCGAAGATTTGAATTGTGCCACACATCCATCAGACCAAACAAATTTTTTAACTATTTTTATGCCTCTCTCTTTCAAATATTCAAAAAAATTCTTAAAGAAATGTTGTACAAAAAGTGTGTCATGCTCCTTATCATCACTGATATAGAAGTGGTACTCTTTCTTAATGACACGATTTTCAAATGTACTATCAACACCATCCAAATCCATCTGTGCATGTCGATAACACACATGTACCAAAATATTGATTTGCTTTAAAAAGTAATACTCTAATTGAATCTCTTTTTGATGTGCAAAAGAATTTTCTACAAAGTCCACTATGGATATAATAGTTCCAAGTGGGAAAGTGTCCCTTAATCTTTTAAATTGTTCTTCTTGCCACTTGGCAAAAAAAACATGGCATATGTATGGTTTTATCAACTTACGAAAATTTTCCATAAATGTTCCAATAGGTATTTCCTCTTCTACATAATCTAACCTTGTAGATTCCTTTCCAAATTTTATTTTAATTTTTTTGTACTTGTAACTCTTGAAATTTACCATCTTCCTCATGTCAGTATCTTCATCTCTCAAAGGCAATTTAGCCAAGTCCCCGCATGTTCCACAAATTCCTTTTATGCAATTTATTTGACTGGTTGCATTATCATCTGATTTATCACATAAGATGGATGCTATGAAATGACTTGTTCGTTTAGGAGGAGTTTTTTCATAACCATCACTATCTTCTCTAATCTTTCGAAACACTTGATAGTATAGATCAAATTTGATGTGATAACGACAAGAACAAGTTTCGAAGACTTTGTTTACCTTCACATAATATGGCCTTAACCGTTCAAACATGGTTTGTCCAATCTTTATATGAGGGTTTGGTTTAGTTAAAAACACATACAATTCATGTTTTGTTGTATCTATCCAATATTTAACATGGAGATCATAACGATCAGGGCCAATCCATTGCTTGATAACATCTATACTGTTTGATGAAGGACAATTATTATCATTCCAAAAAGTTGTCGCGAAGTTCCTAACAACATCTTCAATTCTATCAGAATGAGGAGCTCTACACATATTTTCCCAATTCCCTTCTGAGGTAGTATCATCCAAACTCTTTCTCCTTTTAACATATTTTGATATTGTCCTTCTACTAAACCACACTCAGATGACAATGAAGAGATTTGTCTTTTTTGAGGAAATATTTCATTTACTAAAGATGTCAACATCACTCTTCTTGAAATGACATTATCTACTGTTTGAGATTATTTACCAATGTTCACCAAAACTTTCTTAACATTATCAACAATAGATTTTTGTAGCTAAAAAGTTTTCCTATTTTGACTTGTTGTATCTATACCCAACAATTTTAGTGGATCTATTAAGTCTTTATGAGTAAGTACAATTGATAACAATTGAGCTTTCTCTAGTGTAGTATCAAGATTGTAGAAATGAGACATCATTTCTTTTGCACTTTTATTCATTGACCTCTTTTTAGTATGTCTAGGTTCTTCACTGAGATGTTTCAACTCATCCACATCCATTTCAAGTAAATGATCTAAATTTTTATAAGAAATATTTCTCTTCACCTGTTTAGGTAAGGAGCCTGACCCCTCTCCTTCAACCTCTATTGGTTCAACTTGGGCAAGCTCCTCCCTATGTTCATCAACTATATTGTGTTCTTCAACAGGTTCATTTGCCTCGACTCCCGCTTCAGAACTCCCTTTTTCTCAAGCCCGTTCTGCACAAAATTTAAGATGATAGAGAATATTTTTAATGCAACAGAATTGCAAGTTTAATTTGAAACCAAATTTTCAAGACATTTAGTAAGACCTTTAAAAATTATTTCATAACAGGTGGACTATTATGTCATATTTAAGACCTATTATTGCATAATAGACCTCCTAATATCACATGTAATAGGTCCTAATATGATCTGCACAATATAGGTCTTAAAGGGACTCTTGAGTATAATGTGAAATATTTTTCCATACGTCAAGTCATATAAATAAAACCTATTATGTCATAATAGGTTCTAAATTTATGTCACATTTAAGACCTATAATCACATAATAAGTCCTAATATCACATAATAGGCCTTATTATTACTTAATATGACTACGCATGCAAAAACATTTCACATTAATATACTTGACTCCCCTTAAGACAGATATAATATGTGATATTAAAGGACCTATCACATGAAATTAAGTACCTGTCTTAAATATGATATAAGTTAGAACCTAAATTATGACATAATAGGTCTTATTAATTTTATGACTTAATACATGACCACATATGCAAAAACATTTCACATTATACTTGACTCCCCTTAAGACCTATATTATGCAAATATTAGGGCCTATTATGTATGTGATATTAGGACCTAAATTATGCAATAATAGGTCATTAATTTATCACATGTACATAATAGGCCCTAATATATCATAAATATAGACCTCTTAAGGCCCAAACTTAGGTATATAATGTGATCATATTATTAAGTCACAATAAGACCTATTATGTCATATTTAAGATAGGTATTATTGCAGATAATAGGTCTTAATATCACATAATAGGTCCTAGTATCACATAATCTAGGTTTTAAGGGGACTCAAGTATAATGTGAAATATTTTTGCATACACTTGAAAACAAAGAAGACACAATGTTTGTTTGTTTGAAAGTGTTTTATTGTTTTGATCATGCAAGCACAAATCCTAGGGCTGGACGAGATAGTAGTTGTTGAATCTCACTTGGGGGGTTACCTCGAGCTACGCAATTCAGAGTGGATACTTAGGTGCTTGACCCCACTGGCTCCCCTCCACGACACTCACTTCTCTAGGGCAGCCAATAATCAGTCCCCACGAAAACTCCCTATGGCAAACTTTGTATCTGTACTAAGAACCGTAAGAATGTGAGCCGCTTCAGAGGTCCGACTACCTGTGCCAACAACTAGAAGGTTTATGGCTTCTAACACAAAAGGTATGCACATACTAATGAAATCAAACAAAGTATACCTTTCACATATCCAATAGGCTTGTCTCCATTGTTCTCCTATCCTCCATGATCTTGTGTTTCATAATGGTTTCTCTTAGATTTGTGTTTTACTTGCACAAGATCTCAATGAAGAAAAAATATTGTTGTGATGATATATGCTTGTGATAATGTATGCTAGAATGATTTTGATAGAATGCTGGAGCACTCAAGCTATATGATATGAAAAATGAGAGGAGGAAGCCTCTTTTATAAAGATCATACTAATAAAAGGAGGGTTTAGATTAAGAGGTTAAAAGATGAATGATTAGGATTACATAAATGGAAGGGAATCAATATGATGATTGAAGGGTAGGTAAAAATGAAAGAAGTAGATTAAGAAGTGATAATCCTTTGGACAAAACACAAAGTGAATGAAGAGACAATTGAAAATTGTCACATGCCTATGAAATTATATTATGATCCATGTGAACAAATTGAAGGGCTAGGATTAAAAGAGGAAAAAGGTAAGTGAATTAATTAAATCAATAAAAATATTTATTTAATTAATAGTGTAAGAGATTAATGAGTGAATTAATAAATAAAAAAATTTGGTTAATTAATAGAAGATATTAGGATAAAATAATTAAATAAATAATAAATATTAATTTAATTAAAGGACAATTTTAAGTGTCTACAATTATCTACATTGTTTGAATATTTATTTATACATGGTTAATTAATGTTCCCCTTGATCATTATCCTAGTTTATTTCTTCTATTTCACTAAGTGTCAAAGAGGCTAATGAGAGAGTGCAAACACTACAAGCCCTCCTTATTAATTAGTCCCATAGAATTGTAGGGCGAACCATGAATTAAGTAACTAGCCTAAGTTAAATATTTATTTATTTATTATTTACCCATCTTTACTTCCTACCCCTTTTATATATTAATTAAGTAATAGATTTTTATTTAATTTATTTCCCACGTGCCACATCCTCCATTTTTTATTCTCCCAATCTTTAGATAATTTATTTGCTAATCATCCACACACTTTTAATCCTTGATTAAGTTGGGTCAAATCATTTTCCCATCTACCCTCACCCACCTTATCCTCTCTCTCATTTATTTTACTATTTCAAAAAGGTTCACATGTCCTTGGAGGCATGAGTCTTTCTTCCAAAAATACCTTTAAAGAATTTTAGTTTCTTTCATTACTCTCATGCACGTGCTCTTGGAAAAGAGTGTCCTCTATTAAAAATCTTCCAAGGCACTTTCATAGTACCTTGTATCCTCTCACACATCCTCATTATGCTAGATGGAATCATCTTATGCTTTAAGACAACCCAAACAATTTTGATTTTGATCTCCATCATTTATTCCAGTTCTTCATTTCATCACTCCCAAAAGCTATTTATTCCTTTTATATGGGTGAATTATTAAGGTTATTCTATGTATTTTGAGATTATTAAATATATGGATGAATTTTTTGTAACTCCTAATAGTTAATTTGCCAATAGGCAATTCCTTGTGGGGTTTGACCCCCACTGGAATTGTCTCACGCCGCGAAAATGCAGATTTCTTGTTGCCGGCATTTTCTTCCCGACAGGCTTTATGCGACAGCTCATGCAACGCGTGTTTGGGGTTACAGTCCGTCTGTGGTGTAGATTGGTGTGGCTTCCTGCATGCGTGATGTGTCTTCATCCCGAGTTGTATTGCTGGCAATGACTGCTTAATCATGTCTCGCCATAGTTCAAATTATTTCTTTCCATTGGTTGATATCCAAAAGCGATGCAACAAAGCGAGGGGCTAGGAATGAGCCTGGTAGCTACCATGTTTTAGGTTTGGAGTTTTACTACAATTTCTTTTCTTCTATCTGCTAAAGCTGTGACTTTTAGGGTTTTGCAGGTCAAATTTTAACCATATAGATTTTAGAATTTGCATGATGATGTTTTAGGTTTTTTAACCCTATATTTAGGGGCATGGATCCTCCAGCACCACCCAGTAGCTCCTTCAATGGTGAATTTATATTGTTGAATCCTCTTGAATTCATGCACTCAATGGTGTTAAATATAAGTAGAATTTAAATGAGATTTGTGCAATTTTTTTACAGAAGTTTACTAGGATTATCTTAAATACATTTTTGTGGAGTACCATGGAGGAACAAACTTTGGCAGGATAGCCGGGGGGCCATTCATCTCCACTAGTTATGACTATGATGCACCTATTGATGAATATGGTACGTAAATTTGTACTAATATGATTCCCTCTTAATTACGGTTCTTAATTTTCTCCAACATGCATAGCTTAATGTGAACTTACCTTATAGGGTATATAAGGTAGCCAAAATGGGGACATCTTAAACAATTGCACCATGCTATAAGGCAATTTGAAGCTGCTCTAGTCAATGGAGAGATGCATAGCATTTCATTTGGGCATGGTCTTCAGGTTTGCATTTTCATTAACAACATAGAACTGCCATTGGAATGTTGCATTAGCTAGCTTATCAAACTCTTCAGCGTACATCAAAATTTTATAGGAATGCTAATCCTTCTTGACAATTAAACATATGTTGGAAGAAAAACATATCTAATAACTTCTCTCAGGATAATCATTTGACTTTACTACAACTAAAGATTATGAACTTCAGAAAGAATGAACCAATTCCCTCCAAACTCTCAGTAGGAAACTAATATTCCTTATCCCCTTGTTCCAATGCAACCCCTAAAGAAAGTTTAGTCAGAAGAGAAAGTTGAAGCGGTTCAACGGAAGCATCCATCGAGTAAACCGATCATTCTTTCTTTATTGAAGGGGAGGCGATTCAATGGAAAGTCATATTACTTACCTG